>NC_090338.1:73085302-73352802 GCF_035084215.1 Heptranchias perlo | reverse complement strand
CAGCCTCTTACGTTGCAGATGGGTCTTTTCTAACCATGTGATATCATAGCCCAGTCGGACTGTAGAAACACAGTTCCAGCTGAAAGAGTGCAGAAAAGATTTACTAGGATGCTACCGGGACTTGATGGTTTGACTTATAGGGAGAGGTTGGATAGACTGAGACTTTTTTCCCTGGAGAGTAGGAGGTTTCGGGGGGATCTTATAGAAGTCTATAAAATAATGAGGGGCATAGATAAGGTCGATAGTCAAAATCTTTTCCCAAAGGTAGGGGAGTCTATAACGAGGGGGCATAGATTTAAGGTGAGAGGGGAGAGATACAAAAGGGTCCAGAGGGGCAATTTTTTCACTCAAAGGGTGGTGAGTGTCTGGAACGAGCTGCCAGAGGCAGTAGTAGAGGCGGGTACAATTTTGTCTTTTAAAAAGCATTTGGACAGTTACATGGGTAAGATGGGTATGGAGGGATATGGGCCAAGTGCAGGCAATTGGGACTAGCTTAGTGGTATAAACTGGGCGACATGGACATGTTGGGCCGAAGGGCCTGTTTCCATGTTGTAAACTTCTATGATTCTATGATTCTATGTTTCTGGCTGGCATGAGAGTCTCAGATCCATTGCCCTTAACCTCCTGCCCCAGACAATGAACCTCCTCCCTCAGGCTTTTGCCCATACCAAGTCCTCTGCGGCCGTCGCTACAGACCCAAGTCGTTCCAGTTCCAATCCCACAAAGACCTCCACCCCCCCACGAATACTCGGGGTCCATCTCTGCTCTGTACCTCCCACTGAGGTCTGCCCAGGCGTTCCATCACCAGTGGTTTACCTCACAGTTTAACATCCCGCTCCCTGTGCCTCCGTGACCCATCCTTCACCCTCTGTACTCCAATTCCCACCTCCATGCGGGACTCCCTGGCCTTCTGCTGCTCTCCCTGGAGCTGTGTGCAGCCAATCTGCCAATGTAAAACTTTACTCTTCTTCTGCAATGTTTCACGTCACGGATGAGACGTTAAACCGAGGCCCTATCTGCCCTCTCAGGTGGATGTAAAAGATCCCACGGCCACTATTTGAAGAACGGTAGGGGAGTTCTCCCCGGTGTCCTGGCCAATATTTATCCCTGAACAATGGTCATTATCACATTGCTGTTTGTGGGATCTTGCTGTGCGCAAATTACTTACTGCATTTCCTACATTACCACAGTGACTACACTTCAAAAGTGCTTCATTGGCTGAAAAGCGTTTTGGGAAGTCATGAAAGGCTCAATATAAAAACAAGTTTGTTCTTTCTTATGGGGCAGTAGCCTAGAAATCAGGATCGGTGCAAAGAGCAGATCAACCCTGGTTGTAGAGGGTTGTTTTTCAAACTGGAGGCCTGTGACCAGCGGTGTGCCTCAGGGATCGGTGCTGGGTCCGCTGTTATTTGTTATTTATATTAATGATTTGGATGAGAATTTAGGAGGCATGGTTAGTAAGTTTGCAGATGACACCAAGATTGGTGGCATTGTGGACAGTGAAGAAGGTTATCTAGGATTGCAACGGGATCTTGATAAATTGGGCCAGTGGGCCGATGAATGGCAGATGGAGTTTAATTTAGATAAATGTGAGGTGATGCATTTTGGTAGATCAAATCGGGCCAGGACCTACTCCGTTAATGGTAGGGCGTTGGGGAGAGTTATAGAACAAAGAGATCTAGGAGTACAGGTTCATAGCTCCTTGAAAGTGGAGTCACAGGTGGATAGGGTGGTGAAGAAGGCATTCAGCATGCTTGGTTTCATTGGTCAGAACATTGAATACAGGAGTTGGGATGTCTTGTTGAAGTTGTACAAGACATTAGTAAGGCCACACTTGGAATACTGTGTACAGTTCTGGTCACCCTATTATAGAAAGGATATTATTAAACTAGAAAGAGTGCAGTTAACATTTACTAGGATGCTACCGGGACTTGATGGTTTGACTTATAGGGAGAGGTTGGATAGACTGAGACTTTTTTCCCTGGAGAGTAGGAGGTTTCGGGGTGATCTTATAGAAGCCTATAAAATAATGAGGGGCATCGATAAGGTCGATAGTCAAAATCTTTTCCCAAAGGTAGGGGAGTCTATAACGAGGGGGCATAGATTTAAGGTGAGAGGGGAGAGATACAAAAGGGTCCAGAGGGGCAATTTTTTCACTCAAAGGGTGGTGAGTGTCTGGAACGAGCTGCCAGAGGCAGTAGCAGAGGCGGGTACAATTTTGTCTTTTAAAAAGCATTTGGACAGTTACATGGGTAAGATGGGTATAGAGGGATATGGGCCAAGTGCAGGCAATTGGGACTAGCTTAGTGGTATAAACTGGGCGACATGGACATGTTGGGCCGAAGGGCCTGTTTCCGTGTTGTAAACTTCTATGATTCTATGATAAAGTTTGGCCCAGCTGCCCATGACTTTACTGGAGATTTATTTAAAATATACAGGTTAAGCCCTGTGTTAAAATAGGAACAACAACTAGCATTTCTATAGCACCTTTAACATAGAAAAGCATCTCAGGGCACCTCATAGACGCGTAATCAGACAGAATGGGCGGTTGAAGGCCTGGTGGGGAGAAGGTGGGAGGGGGGCGGGGATACAGAAAAGGCCAGAGTCAGAGCAATGGAGAGATGTCGGAGGGCTGGAGGAGTTTATAGAGATAGGGAAAGGTGAGGCCATGGAGGGGTTTAAGCACAAGGATGGGAATTTTAAATTGGAGGTGTTGGGGAACCGGGAGCCAATGTAAACCAGCGAGCACAGGGGTGATGGGTGAGCGGGACCTGGTGCGAGTTAGGATAGGGGCAGCAGAGCTTTGGATGAGCTGAAGTTTACGGAGGGTGAGGGATGGGAGGCCGGCCAGGAGAGTACGCTGCAGAATATCGCACAAACACAGCAGTGTGTGGCTAGTATCTAACCCCAGATTCTCTAACTGCTATAGTCTTTCCTTTTAATAGGACAGAGGTCCTCTGTGAAAGGGGCTCTTCCATTTGCGTCGGAGATTTCCATGTAGTTCCACAGCCTCTTGTTACTGTGTCTGCGGGTTTGAGCTGGGAATGGTGATATTATCAGAGGTTTGAGCTGGGAGTGATGATATTATCAGAGGTTTGAGCTGGGAGTGATGATATTATCAGAGGTTTGAGCTGGGAGTGATGATATTATCAGAGGTTTGAGCTGGGAGTGATGATATTATCAGAGGTTTCAGCTGGGAATGGTGATATTATCAGAGGTTTGAGCTGGGAGTGATGATATTATCAGAGGTTTGAGCTGGGAGTGATGATATTATCAGAGGTTTGAGCTGGGAGTGGTGATATTATCAGAGGTTTGAGCTGGGAGTGAGGCTATTATCAGAGGTTTGAGCTGGGAGTGGTGATATTATCAGAGGTTTGAGCTGGGAGTGATGATATTATCAGAGGTTTGAGCTGGGAGTGATGATATTATCAGAGGTTTGAGGTGGGAGTGATGATATTATCAGGTTTGAGGTGGGAGTGATGATATTATCAGAGGTTTGAGGTGGGAGTGATGATATTATCAGAGGTTTGAGGTGGGAGTGATGCTATTATCAGAGGTTTGAGCTGGGAGTGATGATATTATCAGAGGTTTGAGCTGGGAGTGATGATATTATCAGAGGTTTGAGCTGGGAGTGGTGATATTATCAGAGGTTTGAGCTGGGAGTGGTGATATTATCAGAGGTTTGAGCTGGGAGTGATGATATTATCAGAGGTTTGAGCTGGGAGTGGTGATATTATCAGAGGTTTGAGCTGGGAGTGGTGATATTATCAGAGGTTTGAGCTGGGAGTGATGATATTATCAGAGGTTTGAGGTGGGAGTGATGATATTATCAGAGGTTTGAGCTGGGAGTGATGATATTATCAGAGGTTTGAGCTGGGAGTGATGATATTATCAGAGGTTTGAGGTGGGAGTGATGATATTATCAGAGGTTTGAGCTGGGAGTGATGATATTATCAGAGGTTTGAGCTGGGAGTGATGATATTATCAGAGGTTTGAGGTGGGAGTGATGATATTATCAGAGGTTTGAGGTGGGAGTGATGATATTATCAGAGGTTTGAGCTGGGAGTGATGATATTATCAGAGGTTTGAGCTGGGAGTGATGATATTATCAGAGGTTTGAGCTGGGAGTGATGATATTATCAGAGGTTTGAGCTGGGAGTGATGATATTATCAGAGGTTTGAGGTGGGAGTGGTGATATTATCAGAGGTTTGAGCTGGGAGTGATGATATTATCAGAGGTTTGAGCTGGGAGTGATGATATTATCAGAGGTTTGAGCTGGGAGTGGTGATATTATCAGAGGTTTGAGCTGGGAGTGGTGATATTATCAGAGGTTTGAGCTGGGAGTGATGATATTATCAGAGGTTTGAGCTGGGAGTGGTGATATTATCAGAGGTTTGAGCTGGGAGTGATGATATTATCAGAGGCTTGTTGAAGAGGATCTAAAGGATAGAAGAGGGGAATTTCTCCTGGGATTCACCCACTCACCCCTCCAACTGGGGGAAGAACGGCAGTAACCCAGGGAATACAGCTTCCTGCCATTTCCGTGGGCTTTCCCCGACTTTTACCCTGAAGTTACATCAGACGATTCGGGCAATCCTCCACAGAAACTCCCCAAAGTCCCTTCCTCAAAGACCAAATTAAAATATTTTAAAGTTGATTTGATGCTGAAAGTTCACAGAACTAATTCAATATTAATTGGCAAAAAAACTCAGAAATCTGAATCAGGCGGAAATAAGAACATGTCACACTGGCAGAGTAGGGGGAGTTTCCACAGATACAGAGTAAAGCTCCCTCTACACTGTCCCATCAAACACTCCCAGGGCAGGTACAGCACGGGTTAGATACAGAGTAAAGCTCCCTCTACACTGCCCCAGCAAACACTCCCAGGGAAGGTACAGCATGGGTTAGATACAGAGTAAATCAGGGGGAAAGCTCTCCAGTGGCTGGAGTCATACCTAGCATAAAGGAAGGTGGTAGTGGTTGTTGGAGGCCAATCATCTCAGCCCCAGGACATTGCTGCAGGAGTTCCTCAGGGCAGTGTCCTCGGCCCAACCATCTTCAGCTGCTTCATCAATGACCTTCCCTCCATCATAAGGTCAGAAATGGGGATGTTCGCTGATGATTGCACAGTGTTCAGTTGCATTCGCAAACCCTCAGATAATGAAGCAGTCCATGCCCGCATGCAGCAAGACCTGGACAACATCCAGGCTTGGGCTCATAAGTGGCAAGTAACATTCACGCCAGACAAGTGCCAGGCAATGACAAGAGAGAGTCTAACCACCTTCCCTTGACATTCAACGGCATTACCATCGCCGAATCCCACACAATCAGCATCCTGGGGGTCACCATTGACCAGAAACTTAACTGGACCAGCCACATAAATACTATGACTACAAGAGCAGGTCAAAGTCTGGGTATTCTGCAGTGAGTGACTCAGCTCCTGACTCTCCAAAGCCTTTCCACCATCTACAAGGCACAGGTCAGGAGTGTGATGGAATACTCTCCACTAGCCTGGAAGAGTGCAGCTCCAACAACACTCAAGAAGTTCGACACCATCCAGAACAAAGCAGCCCGCTTGATTGGCACCCCATCCACCACCCTAAACATTCACTCCCTTCACCACTGGCACACAGTGGCTGCAGTGTTTACCATCCACAGGATGCATTGCAGCAACTCGCCAAGGCTTCTTCGACAACACCTCCCAAACCCGCGACCTCTACCACCTAGAAGGACAAGGGCAGCAGGCACATGGGAACAACACCACCTGCACGTTCCCCTCCAAGTCACACACCATCCCGACTTGGAAATAAATCGCCGTTCCTTCATCGTCGCTGGGTCAAAATCCTGGAACTCCCTTCCGAACAGCACTGTGGGAGAACCTTCACCACACGGACTGCAGATGTTCAAGATGGAGGCTCACCACCACCTTCTCAAGGGCAATTAGGGATGGGCAATAAATGCTGGCCTCGCCAGCG
Source organism: Heptranchias perlo (assembly GCF_035084215.1). NCBI lineage: Eukaryota > Metazoa > Chordata > Chondrichthyes > Hexanchiformes > Hexanchidae > Heptranchias > Heptranchias perlo. Next base: position 73,346,826 of record NC_090338.1, on the reverse strand, counting down.
ACACCCGCATCCCATGAACGAATAAAAAAAAATCTCTATCTACACTGTCCCATCAAACACTCCCAGGGCAGGTACAGCACGGGTTAGATACAGAGTAAAACTCCCTCTACACTGTCCCATCAAACACTCCCAGGGCAGGTACAGCACGGGTTAGATACAGAGTAAAGCTCCCTCTACACTGTCCCATCAAACACTCCCAGGGCAGGTACAGCACGGGTTAGATACAGAGTAAAGCTCCCTCTACACTGTCCCATCAAACACTCCCAGGGCAGGTACAGCACGGGTTAGATACAGAGTAATGCTTAATGTACACATTTTATGGATGCATGATATAAACTACAGATTATATAAACTAAACATTATACAAACCACATATTGTGCAATTTGCAGGGAAACCAGTTATATTTTGGGGTTTTGGAAAGTGGTTTTGATTTAATATGTGTTTGATAAAAGTCGGGTTCGGGATACAAAGGGTTAATTCCCAGAGTTCCAGTACTTTGTCCTGATGTGATAGCAAAATGGCTGATGCGAAGGATTGTTGGGAGTTTGATGGGTTCTCCTGAGAGGAAATGGGTTAGTAGTTAAAATTGCTCTCCATATCACTTTGAGACAATGGAGAGGGTGGGGGTGGGGGGGTTTATTAGTATATCCCAGCACCTCAAGAGGTCTCCACACCTGTAATGTTGGATTGGTTTCATTCATTGAACACAGCAGGTGGCGTAGGGGACATCAGACCTACACCAAGGGGGAAGGTAGTTGTTTTGACTGGCAGATCCATGAGCCGGTCCTCGACACAGAGAGCTGGGGGAGCAGCTGAGACTGAGGTTTTGACTTTTCTCTTTTCTCTTTCTCTTTCTTGGTCAGACAGCCTGCAGGAAGTTTGAGATTGAACCAGTGGAAAAGGCGAAGCATTAGTTGATTCGATGATACAGTTCGATGAGCGCAGTCCGTTTAGGTAAACTCACTTCAACGGCAAGGACAGTGTGCACCTGAAGTGCAGTGACCTACAAGGCTACAGTCCAAGTGCTGGAAAGTGGGATTAGGCTGGGTGACTCATTTTCGCCCAGCATGGACACGATGGGCCAAATGGCCTCCTTCTGTGCCGTAAATTTTCTATGATTCTGCGATCATTTATTATATTTGATGTTATGAGGAGCGCTAGGAAATAACTAAATATTGTGAAAACAGTTTTCTATTCAATCGTGCATTTCATGTAAAATTAGCCAGTTTCTAGGCTTTTAATTCACTTTGCCTCAGTGGAGCCCCTTTCCAGGAAGGTAAGGGAAATGCACGAGGGGCAAATGTGAGATGACAAAATCCAGTCCAAGCAACACCCGTGTCACAATAACTAGATACTGAACAATAGCGGCGTTGACCTGATCATAGGGGATGTGAGGTCCACTTGCAAGAGTGATCAGTGACACTGAACCTGGGAGAATGTCTAGTGCAAACCCAAAACAAGAACCTATAGTAAACTGTAATATACACAACTTACTGATACAGAGAAACGCAGATAGAATATTGTGTGTGTTTATATATGAGTGTGCATGTGTGTAAATGTGTGCGTGTGTGTTTGTGTTTGTGCGTGTGTGCTTGAGTTGATATTGGAAGGAGCTAGAATTGGGCTTGTGATTTTCTCCATGTTGGACTAGCCCGCTGGCAATGTGCAGACTCACACATGGAGAATGGCCCCTCAGATTGGTGCCTCAATCGGAGTCAGCACCTTCAGACAAGAAATTCATGGGAAAATTAAATATTTAATCAGACCTTCGAAAGAACAACTTGAGTTATGAATATATGATGAAGATATAAGTCAGTCAGAGCTGTGTTTTATAGGGCCGCTGGAATTCTATTATTATTTTAAGAGCTGGATTTATATGCGCAGAAGGGAATACAATATGCTGCAAATCAGGAGGCAACTGTCAGCTAGGAAATGGAAAGTAACAGAGAGAGATAGAGCAGAGAGAGAAAGATAGAAACAGAGACAGAGAGACACAGAGAGAGCGAGAGACAGAGAGAGACAAGATAAAGGGACAGAGAGAGAAAGAGCAGAGAAAGATAGAAACAGAGACAGAGAGACACAGAGAGAGCGAGAGACAGAGAGAGACAAGATAAAGGGACAGAGAGAGAAAGACAGAGAGAAAGATAAAGAGTGACAGAGAGAATGACAGACAAAGAGAGAGACAGAGCTGAGAGACAGAGCAGAGACTGAGATAAACAGAGTGACACAGAGAGACACAGAGCAGAGAGAAAGACAGAGAGAGCAAGAGAGAGACAAAGAGCAAGAGAGAGAGAAAGAGAGCACAACAGAGAGAGACAGAGCAGACAGAGAGAGAGGTGAAGAGTAAGAGACAGAGACATAGAGAGACAGAAAGAGAGAGACAGAGAGACAGAAAGAGACAGATAGACAGAGAGAGAGACAAACAGAAAGAGAGAGACCGAGAGACAGAGATAGAGTGAGAGACAGGCAGAGAGAGAGAGACAGAGCCAAGAGAGACAGAGCAGAGAGGGAGACACAGAAACACAGAGACACAAAGGGAGAGAGAGAAACAGAGAAAGACACAGAGAGAAAGAGAGAGAGGAGAGAGACACAAGAGAGAGAGAGATAGAGAGTGACAAAGAGGGACAGAGCAGAGAGAGAGAGAGACAGAGAGAGGCAGAAAGAGAGCTAGACAGAGAGGCAGACAGAGAGACAGAGCAGAGACAGAGAGAAATACAAAGCAGAGAGAGAGACACACAGCAGAGAGAGAGAGACACACACACACATATAGAGAGAGAGACAGAGAGAGAGTGAATGACATAGACAGAGTGACACAGGCAGAGTGATACAGACAGAGAGACAGATCAGAGAGAGAAACAGAGTGACACAGACAGGGTGACACAGAGACAGAGATAGACAGAGGCTGAGAGACAGAGAAAGAGAAAGAGACAGAGAGAAATAGAGAAAGAGGCCGAGGGTGACAGAGAGAGGCAGAGAGAGGGAGCGAGACACAGGCAGAGTGACACAGACAGCGACATAGACAAAGACAGAGACAGAGAGAGAAAAAGACAGATACAGAGAGAGACAGACAGAGACAGAGAGAGACACAAAGAGAGACAGACAGAGACTGAGGCAGAGAGAGAGAGAGACTGATACGGAGACAGAGAGACAGACAGATAGAGACAGACAGATAGAGACAGAGAATGAGATAGACAGAGAGAGATAGAAGAGACAGAGACAGAGAGAAAGTGATGAACAGAGTGAGACAGAGAGAGAGAACAGAGAGAGAGGTAGAGAGTAAGAGACAGAGATACAGAGAGAGACAGAAAGAGAGACAGCGACAGAGAGACAGAGAGAGCAGACAGAAAGACAGAGAGAGATAGACAGAGATTGACAGAGAGACAGAGACAAGGTGAGAGAGAGAGAGATAGTAATACAGAGAGATACAGAGAGAGAGAGAAACAGAGAAAGACACGGAGAGACAGCAGAGACAGATACATAGCAGAGAGAGAATCACAGTAGAGATAGAGTCAGATAGCTAGACAGAGCAAGGACAGAGACACAGAGAGGGTGGGAGAGGCAGAGAAACACAGAGAGACAGATCAGAGAGAGAGAAACAGTGACACAGACAGTGTCACAGATAGAGAGAGACAGAGACAGTGAGATAGAGAGAGATAGAGACAGAAACAGAGGGGCGGAGAGACAGAGAGAGAGACAGAGTGACACAGGCTGAGTGACGCAGATAGGAAGAGACAAAGAGAGACAGACACAGAGAGACAGAGAGATAGACAGTGACAGAGGCAGAGAGAGACAGAGACAGAGAGAGATAGAGACAGAAAGAGAAGGAAAGGCAGACAGAGACAGTGACACAGACAGAGAGAGAGATAAAGACAGAGAGATAGAAAGACAGAGTGACAGAGAGAGAGAGAAAGCAACAGTGCAAACGGAGATAGAGACAGAGACAGAGAGAGAGAGCGAGAGAGAAAGAGAGAGCCACAGAGAGATACAGATTGACGCAGAGCAGAGAGAGAGAGAGAGACAGAAACAGAGAGATAGACAGAGACAGAGGCAGAGAGAGAGACTGATACGGAGACAGAGAGACAGAAAGAGACAGACGGAGAGACAGAGAGTGAGATAGGCAGAGAGAGATCAAAGAGACAAATGCAGAGAGATACAGAGATAGACAGAGACAGAGAAAGGGAGAGATCAATAGAATGAGACAGAGAGAAAGCAGAGAGAGAGGTGGAGATTAAGAGTCAGAGACATAGAGAGAGACAGAAAGAGAGGCAGAGACAGAGAGATGGAGATGGAGACAGAGAGACAGAGACAGAGAGTCAGAGACAGAGACAGAGAGACAGAGCAGAGAGAGCGAGACAGAGACAGAGAGAGAGAGCAGAGAGAGAGAGAGAGACAGAGTAACACAGAGAGACAGAGAGCGAGAGAAACAGAGAAAGACACGGAGAGACAGCAGAGACAGAGCTACATAGCAGAGAGACACAGTACAGATAGAGACACACAGAGACAGATAAACAGAGCAAAGACAGAGAGAGACAGAGAGGAAAAGAGAGACAGAGATAGATAGAGACAGATGCAGAGAGAGACAGAGACAGAGAGATAGAGAGGCAGAGAGGCAGAGAGACAGAGTGACACAGACAAAGAGAGAGACACAGACAGAGAGAGAGAGAGACAAAGACACAGAGAGAGGAAAACAGAGAGGCAGAGACAGAGAGAGAGAGAGAGAAAGAGACTTACAGGCGGAGATAGAGTTAAAGACAGAGAGAACAACAGAGAACGATAGAGCAAACAGAGAGAGAAAGAGACAGTGAGAGAGCAACACTGAGATACAGAGTGCGATAGAGCAAACAGAGAGAGACAGAGAGAGAGTGAGAGACAGTAAGAGAGAGGGGGACAGAAATATTGGGCATGATTTTAACAATGAAAAACGGGTGGGTTGGGGGCAGGGCATTCAAAATCGCAACCATTTCAGTCCTGCCTCCAACCCGCCCATTTCCGGTTTTCACCGGGGTGGGTCGAGGGCCAGGCGACCAACCCGGTCTCAGGAGGCGGGTTGATGACTGAAACCTTTCAAGGAGGCTGCAGGCCTCCATTTTAGTAGAATTTGCAGTTTCAACCCTGGGGGCCGGGATTCCCAGGCCTTCTCCTTCATGCCTTTCTGGCACAGCTTGTGGGCCCAGAGGAGCAGGAGTGCTTTCCCAGGCCCAGCAAGTCTACCTGTAATGACCCCCCAGCGAACGCAGACCCCAGTGATGACCCCTGACCCCCCCCAATGATCGCAGGTCCCCACGATGACCCCCGATCGCAACTGCCCCCCCCGTGACTGACCCCCGTTCCCTCCCCCCATGACTGACTCCCCCCCGTGCCCCCCGTGCCCCCATGCCCACTCATGCCCGTAAGTGCCCCCTGTGCCCATCCAAGCCCCTCCCCCATCCATACAATCAAAGACTTATCTGAAGATTTACCTGAACATGTCCTCTCCCTGACTGCTCTCCTATCTGACTGAGACCAGCCTGTCAATCAGGCCAGTTAGACGGGAAACTGACAGAAAAAAAATAAAAGACGTCCTTACGTCAAAATCATAAGAACATCCGCAAAACCCGTACTTCTGGTTTCCATCCACAATTTGGCCCCCCGCCCCCTCCTTCCCGGCTCGGGGTCAAAATCATGCCCATAGACTCAGAGACAGAGAGGGGGGGACAGAGAGGGGGGGACAGAGAGGGGGGGACAGAGAGCGAGGGACAGAGAGGGGGGGACAGAGAGGGGGGGACAGAGAGCGAGGGACAGAGAGGGGGGGGCAGAGAGGGGGGGACAGAGAGGGAGGGACAGAGAGGGAGGGACAGAGAGGGGGGGACAGAGAGGGGGGGACAGAGAGCGAGGGACAGAGAGCGAGGGACAGAGAGGGGGGGACAGAGAGGGGGGGACAGAGAGCGAGGGACAGAGAGCGGGGGACAGAGAGGGGGGGACAGAGAGGGGGGGACAGAGAGGGGGGGACAGAGAGCGGGGGACAGAGAGGGGGGGACAGAGAGGGGGGGACAGAGAGGGGGGGACAGAGAGGGGGGGACAGAGAGGGGGGGACAGAGAGGGAGGGACAGAGAGGGAGGGACAGAGAGGGGGGGACAGAGAGGGAGGGACAGAGAGGGGGGGGACAGAGAGGGGGGGGACAGAGAGGGGGGGACAGAGAGCGAGGGACAGAGAGGGGGGGGCAGAGAGGGGGGGACAGAGAGGGAGGGACAGAGAGGGAGGGACAGAGAGGGGGGGACAGAGAGGGGGGGACAGAGAGCGAGGGACAGAGAGCGAGGGACAGAGAGGGGGGGACAGAGAGGGGGGGACAGAGAGCGAGGGACAGAGAGCGGGGGACAGAGAGGGGGGGACAGAGAGGGGGGGACAGAGAGGGGGGGACAGAGAGCGGGGGACAGAGAGGGGGGGACAGAGAGGGGGGGACAGAGAGGGGGGGACAGAGAGGGGGGGACAGAGAGGGGGGGACAGAGAGGGAGGGACAGAGAGGGAGGGACAGAGAGGGGGGGACAGAGAGGGAGGGACAGAGAGGGGGGGACAGAGAGGGGGGGGACAGAGAGGGGGGGACAGAGAGGGAGGGACAGAGAGGGGGGGGACAGAGAGGGAGGGACAGAGAGGGGGGACAGAGAGCGAGGGACAGAGACAGGGAGGGACAGACAGAGAGGGAGGGACAAATGGGGAGAGAGAAAGAGGGACACTGGGAGAGACAGAGAGAGACAGTCAGACAGATAGAGAGACAGAGTAAAGACAGAGAGAGAGACAGAGTGACACAGGCAGAGAGAGAAAGAGACAGAGAGAAGGACAGAAAGAGAGAGGCAGAGAGAGAGAGAGACAGAGAGAGAGAGAGACAGAGAAAGGGAGAACGACAAAGACAGAGTGAAACAGACAGAATGACACAGGCAGAGACAGACAGACAGAGACAAAGCAGTGAGAGACAGAGCTGAAAGACAGGTCGAGAGAGAGAGAGAGACAGATTCAGAGACAGAGAGTTACAGGCAGAGGCAGAGAGAGAGACAGAGACAGAGATAGTGAGATAGGCAAAGACAGAGAGAGAGAGAGACAGAGAAAACAGAGAGAGAGGGGGACAGAGTCACAGACAGGGACAGAGGGAGAGAGTGAGAGAAAAAGAGACAGACAGAGAGAGAGATGGAGAGAGGGTGCGGGGAGAGAGAAAGAGACAGAGAGAGAGAACTAAAGAGACAGAGTGAGCGAGAGACAGAGGGACTGAGAGAGAGAGAGAGAGAGACAGAGCGAGAGACAGAGAGAGAAAGGCAAAGAGATTCAGAGATAGAGAGGGTGACAGAGCCAGAGAGAGGGACAGAGTGAGAAAGAGAGACAGACAGACAGAGAGAGACAGAGAGAGAGGTGGAGAGTGAGAGGGGGAGACTGAGAGAGAGAGAGAGAGACAGAGCGAGAGACAGAGAGAGAAAGCGAGAGAGAGAGAGAGAGCACACATTAAGATCCTGTCTTATAGGCTCCATGCCAGAAAATGTTTTGATGTGTCTGTGACTGGAGTCAGTCTGAGAAGGAAAACCAGAGGAGATCTGTGTAACGGCCCTGTTGTGATGTGGAGTGAGTAGTGACGAGCTGGGTGGATGCTGTTTGGAGCGAGGTGTTTAGTGATCAGAATCGCTCCAGCACTCTCCTCTATTCTGAGGGAATCACTATCAGAAGCCAAGGATACCACTGTCAATCACAGGGCAGAGGATACAAACAGTCCCTGACACTGCCAACCAGAGAGGAATAGTTGCAATGGGCGCAGTGATGGGCACCCTCTCTATACCATCCAAACAGCAAAGCCACAAGAAAGGTAAGATGGGAAGATGTGATAAAGGAGCTAGTCGCCAGTATTCAGTGTATTGAAAGAGCAGTTGGATATAGGGTGACACGAGTGTTTTTGTGTGACTGACTACAGCGGAGCCTAACAGCTTGACGGTGTGCGATCCTCTCGGACACGCGATGCAGATTCTCGGCTGGCATGAGTTTTCATCCAGATTCCGGGAGACTGAACCATCTCCAGCTGTTTACACTGAAGTATAATCTGGCTCCCCGCAATCTCAGACTCTGAGACAAAAGAGAGGGGGGAGGGGCGAGTTCCCTTGGGGATTCTCCCCTTCCCGCAACGTGTAAAGGGCAGCCTCCGCAAAGTCACAGCAGGGGAGTGGGGTAAACCTCAAGGAGGTTCCACCCCCACCACCTAATGTCGTTCTACAGATTTGCCTCCTGGATTAGGGGACTCGAGTTAACAGCGCAGATAGGATTTACATTCTTAAATCCAGCTCCCACATCCCACACTCCAAACTGAAATAAGCGCTGCCTTAAAAAGCAATATGAGGAATGCAGAATGAGGGAGCATAATCCAGAACAAGGGCATAATCCAGAACAAGGGCATAATCCAGAACAAGGGCATAATCTAGAACAAGGGTCATAATCTAGGACAAGGGTGTAATCCAGAGCAAGGGGGCACAATCTAGAACAAGGGTTTAATCTAGAACAATGGCATAATCTAGAACAATGGGGCATAATCTAGAACAAGGGCATAATCAAGAGCGGAGGGAATAATCTAGAACGGGGGGGGCATGATCTAGGACGAGGACATAATCAAGAGCAAAGGGCGTAATCTAGAACAATGGGGCATAATCTAGAACAAGGGGCATAATCCGGAACAAGGGGCATAATCCGGAACAAGGGGCATAATCTGGAACAAGGGCATGAGCCAGAACAAGGGGCATAATCTAGGACAAGGGCATAATCCAGAACAAGGGGGCGTATTCCAGAACAAGGGGGTGTAATCAAGAACAAGAGGATGTAATCCAGAACAAGGGGCATAATCCAGAACAGGGGGGAGTAATCAAGAACAAGAGGATTTAATCCAGAACAAGGGGCATAATCCAGAATGAGGGGGTGTAATCCAGAACAAGAGGATGTAATCCAGAACAATGGGGCATAATCCAGAACAAGGGAATAATCCAGAACAAGGGCATAATCCAGCACAAGGGGGCGTAACCCAGCACAAGGGGGGATAACCCAGCACAAGGGGGCGTAACCCAGCACAAGGGGGCGTAACCCAGCACAAGGGGGCGTAACCCAGCACATGGTAATGCCATTGTATGTCAAGGGGAGGTGGTTAGACTCTCTCTCGTTGGAGATGGTCATTGCCTGGCACTTGTCTGGAATGAATGTTACTTGCCACTTATCAGCCCAAGCCTGGATGTTGTCCAGGTCTTGCTGCATGCGGGCTCGGACTGCTTCATTATCTGAGGTGTTGCGAATGGAACTGAACACTGTGCAATCATCAGCGAACATCCCCATTTCTGACCTTATGATGGAGGGAAGGTTATTGATGAAGCAGCTGAAGATTGTTGGGCCTCGGACACTGCCCTGAGGAACTCCTGCAGCAATGCCCTGGGGCTGAGATGATTGGCCTCCAACAACCACTAGCATCTTCCTTTGCGCTAGGTATGACTCCAACCACTGAAGAGATTTCCCCCTGATTCCCATTGACTTCAATTTTACTAGGGCTCCTTGGTGCCACACTCGGTCAAATGCTGCCTTGATGTCAAGGGCAGTCACTCTCACCTCACCTCTAGAATTCAGCTCATTTGTCCACGTTTGGACCAAGGCTGTAATGAAGTCTGGAGCCGAGTGGTCCTGGCGGAACCCGAACTGAGCATCAGTGAGCAGGTTATTGGTGAGTAAGTGCCGCTTGATAGCACTGTCGACGACACCTTCCATCACTTTGCTGATGATTGAGAGTAGACTGATGGGGCGGTAATTGGCCGGATTGGATTTGTCCTGCTTTTTGTGGACAGGACATACCTGGGCAATTTTCCACATTGTCGGGTAGATGCCAGTGTTGTAGTTGTACTGGAACAGCTTGGCTAGAGGCACGACTAGTTCTGGAGCACAAGTCTTCAGCACTACAGCCGGGATGTTGTCGGGGCCCATAGCCTTTGTCGTATCCAATGCACTCAGCCGTTTCTTGATATCACGTGGAGTGAATCGAATTGGCTGAAGACTGGATTCTGTGATGGTGGGGATATCGGTAGGAGGCCAAGATGGATCATCCACTCGGCACTTCTGGCTGAAGATGGTTGCAAACGCTTCAGCCTTGTCTTTTGCACTCACGTGCTGGACTCCGCTATCATTGAGGATGGGGATATTTACAGAGCCTCCTCCTCCCGTTAGTTGTTTAATTGTCCACCACCATTCACGACTGGATGTGGCAGGACTGCAGAGCTTTGATCTGATCCATTGGTAGTGGAATCGCTTAGCTCTGTCTATAGCATGTTGCTTCCACTGTTTAGCATGCATGTAGTCCTGAGTTGTAGCTTCACCAGGTTGGCACCTCATTTTTAGGTATGCCCGATGCTGCTCCTGGCATGCTCTTCGACACTCCTCATTGAACCAGGGTTCTCTAGAAAAGAGAAAACGGAGGGGTGACCTGATAGAGTTCTTTAAGATTTTGAAATGGTTTGATAGGGTAGACGTAGAGAAAATGTTTCCACTTGTGGGGGAGTCATAGGGGCCATAATCCAGAGCAATGGGCCATAATCCAGAACAAGAGGGCATAACCTTAAAATTAGAGCTAGGCCGTTCAGAGGTGATGTCAGGAAGCATTTCTTCACACAAAGGGGAGTGGAAATCTGGAACTCTCTCCCCCAAAAAGATATTGAGGCTGAGTTAATTGAAAATTTCAAAACTGAGAATTACATAAAATTACATAAAATTTACAGCACAGAAACAGGCCATTCGGCCCAACTAGTCTATGCTGGTGTTTATGCTCTACACGAGCATCCTCTCACCCTACTTCGTCTAATTATTTCTGCATATCCTTCTATTCCTTTCTCCCTCATGTGTTTATCTAGCTTCCCCTTGAAGGCATCGATGTTATTCACCTCCACTGCTCCTTGTGGTGGGAAGTTCCACATTCCAACCACTCTCTGGGTAAAGAGGTTTCTCCTGAATTCCATATTGGATTTATTATCCTATATTTATGGCCCCTAGTTTTGGACTCATCCACAAGTACAAACATTATTTCAATGTTTATCCTTCATGCCGCACAAGGAAAGACTTAGCATCGGGTGGTTCAGGCTGCTCCCACCATCCCACCAGCGAGACCCCCTCCCCACCACTTACCCTCCAGCCAGCAGACGACCTTGATGTGATTTTAGTCCATCTACATCTCTCTCATAATCCATCCCCACCTCTCCCACAATGCATCTACACCTCTCCCACAATCCATCCCCACCTCTCCCACAATCCATCTACACCTCTCCCACAATGCATCCCCACCTCTCCCACAATCCATCTACACCTCTCCCACAATCCATCTACACCTCTCCCACAATGCATCCCCACCTCTCCCACAATCCATCTACACCTCTCCCACAATCCATCTACACCTCTCCCACAATGCATCTACACCTCTCCCACAATCCATCCCCACCTCTCCCACAATCCATCCCCACCTCTCCCACAATGCATCTACACCTCTCCCACAATGCATCTACACCTCTCCCACAATGCATCTACACCTCTCCCACAATGCATCTACACCTCTCCCACAATCCATCTACACCTCTCCCACAATGCATCTACACCTCTCCCACAATGCATCCCCACCTTTCCCACAATCCTTCTACACCTCTCCCACAATGCATCTACACCTCTCCCACAATGCATCTACACCTCTCCCACAATGCATCTACACCTCTCCCACAATCCATCCCCACCTCTCCCACAATGCATCTACACCTCTCCCACAATCCATCTACACCTCTCCCACAATGCATCTACACCTCTCCCACAATGCATCTACACCTCTCCCACAATGCATCTACACCTCTCCCACAATCCATCTACACCTCTCCCACAATCCATCTACACCTCTCCCACAATGCATCCCCACCTCTCCCACAATCCATCCCCACCTCTCCCACAATGCATCTACACCTCTCCCACAATCCATCCCCACCTCTCCCACAATGCATCTACACCTCTCCCACAATGCATCAACACCTCTCCCACAATGCATCAACACCTCTCCCACAATGCATCTACACCTCTCCCACAATCCATCTACACCTCTCCCACAATCCATCTACACCTCTCCCACAATCCATCCCCACCTCTCCCACAATCCATCCCCACCTCTCCCACAATCCATCTACACCTCTCCCACAATCCATCTACACCTCTCCCACAATGCATCTACACCTCTCCCACAATGCATCTACACCTCTCCCACAATCCATCTACACCTCTCCCACAATCCATCTACACCTCTCCCACAATCCATCTACACCTCTCCCACAATGCATCCCCACCTCTCCCACAATCCATCCCCACCTCTCCCACAATGCATCGACACCTCTCCCACAATCCATCCCCACCTCTCCCACAATGCATCTACACCTCTCCCACAATCCATCCCCACCTCTCCCACAATCCATCTACACCTCTCCCACAATCCATCTACACCTCTCCCACAATCCATCTACACCTCTCCCACAATCCATCCCCACCTCTCCCACAATCCATCTACACCTCTCCCACAATCCATCTACACCTCTCCCACAATCCATCCCCACCTCTCCCACAATACATCTACACCTCTCCCACAATCCATCTACACCTCTCCCACAATGCATCCCCACCTCTCCCACAATCCATCCCCACCTCTCCCACAATGCATCTACACCTCTCCCACAATGCATCTACACCTCTCCCACAATCCATCCCCACCTCTCCCACAATCCATCTACACCTCTCCCACAATCCATCTACACCTCTCCCACAATGCATCTACACCTCTCCCACAATCCATCTACACCTCTCCCACAATGCATCTACACCTCTCCCACAATGCATCTACACCTCTCCCACAATCCATCTACACCTCTCCCACAATCCATCTACACCTCTCCCACAATCCATCTACACCTCTCCCACAATGCATCCCCACCTCTCCCACAATCCATCCCCACCTCTCCCACAATGCATCTACACCTCTCCCACAATCCATCTACACCTCTCCCACAATGCATCTACACCTCTCCCACAATGCATCTACACCTCTCCCACAATGCATCCCCACCTCTCCCACAATGCATCTACACCTCTCCCACAATCCATCCACACCTCTCCCACAATCCATCTACACCTCTCCCACAATCCATCCCCACCTCTCCCACAATGCATCCCCACGTCTCCCACAATGCATCTACACCTCTCTCACAATCCATCTACACCTCTCCCACAATGCATCCCCACCTCTCCCACAATCCATCTACACCTCTCCCACAATGCATCCCCACGTCTCCCACAATGCATCTACACCTCTCCCACAATCCATCTACACCTCTCCCACAATGCATCTACACCTCTCCCACAATGCATCCCCACCTCTCCCACAATCCATCTACACCTCTCCCACAATGCATCCCCACCTCTCCCACAATCCATCTACACCTCTCCCACAATGCATCGCCACCTCTCCCACAATCCATCCCCACCTCTCCCACAATGCATCCCCACCTCTCCCACAATGCATCCACACCTCTCCCACAATGCATCGCCACCTCTCCCACAATGCATCCCCACCTCTCCCACAATGCATCTACACCTCTCCCACAATGTATCCCCACCTCTCCCACAATGCATCCCCACCTCTCCCACAATGCATCTACACCTCTCCCACAATCCATCTACACCTCTCCCACAATGCATCGCCACCTCTCCCACAATGCATCCCCACCTCTCCCACAATGCATCCCCACCTCTCCCACAATGCATCTACACCTCTCCCACAATGTATCCCCACCTCTCCCACAATGCATCCCCACCTCTCCCACAATGCATCTACACCTCTCCCACAATCCATCTACACCTCTCCCACAATGCATCTACACCTCTCCCACAATGTATCCCCACCTCTCCCACAATGCATCCCCACCTCTCCCACAATGCATCTACACCTCTCCCACAATCCATCTACACCTCTCCCACAATGCATCTACACCTCTCCCACAATGCATCCACACCTCTCCCACAATGCATCGCCACCTCTCCCACAATGCATCCCCACCTCTCCCACAATGCATCTACACCTCTCCCACAATGTATCCCCACCTCTCCCACAATGCATCCCCACCTCTCCCACAATGCATCTACACCTCTCCCACAATCCATCTACACCTCTCCCACAATGCATCTACACCTCTCCCACAATCCATCTACACCTCTCCCACAATCCATCTACAACTCTCCCACAATGCATCCCCACCTCTCCCACAATCCATCTACACCTCTCCCACAATCCATCTACACCTCTCCCACAATCCATCTACACCTCTCCCACAATCCATCTACAACTCTCCCACAATGCATCCCCACCTCTCCCACAATCCATCTACACCTCTCCCACAATGCATCTACACCTCTCCCACAATCCATCTACACCTCTCCCACAATGCATCCCCACCTCTCCCACAATCCATCTACACCTCTCCCACAATGCATCAACACCTCTCCCACAATCCATCTACAACTCTCCCACAATCCATCTACACCTCTCCCACAATGCATCTACACCTCTCCCACAATCCATCTACAACTCTCCCACAATCCATCTACACCTCTCCCACAATGCATCAACACCTCTCCCACAATGCATCTACACCTCTCCCACAATCCATCTACAACTCTCCCACAATGCATCCCCACCTCTCCCACAATCCATCTACACCTCTCCCACAATGCATCTACACCTCTCCCACAATCCATCTACACCTCTCCCACAATGCATCCCCACCTCTCCCACAATGCATCTACACCTCTCCCACAATCCATCCCCACCTCTCCCACAATCCATCTACACCTCTCCCACAATCCAACTAAACCTCTCCCACAATGCATCCCCACCTCTCCCACAATCCATCCCCACCTCTCCCACAATGCATCCCCACCTCTCCCACAATCCATCTACACCTCTCCCACAATCCATCCCCACCTCTCCCACAATGCATCCCCACCTCTCCCACAATCCATCTACACCTCTCCCACAATCCATCTACACCTCTCCCACAATCCATCTACACCTCTCCCACAATGCATCGCCACCTCTCCCACAATCCATCCCCACCTCTCCCACAATCCATCTACACCTCTCCCACAATGCATCCCCACCTCTCCCACAATCCATCTACACCTCTCCCACAATCCATCTGCACCTCTCCCACAATGCATCTACACCTCTCCCACAATCCATCCCCACCTCTCCCACAATGCATCGCCACCTCTCCCACAATCCATCTACACCTCTCCCACAATCCATCCCCACCTCTCCCACAATCCATCTACACCTCTCCCACAATCCATCCCCACCTCTCCCACAATCCATCTACACCTCTCCCACAATGCATCCCCACCTCTCCCACAATCCATCTACACCTCTCCCACAATCCATCCCCACCTCTCCCACAATCCATCCCCACCTCTCCCACAATGCATCTACACCTCTCCCACAATCCATCTACACCTCTCCCACAATGCATCTACACCTCTCCCACAATCCATCTACACCTCTCCCACAATCCATCCCCACCTCTCCCACAATCCATCTACACCTCTCCCACAATGCATCTACACCTCTCCCACAATCCATCTACACCTCTCCCACAATCCATCCCCACCTCTCCCACAATGCATCTACACCTCTCCCACAATCCATCTACACCTCTCCCACAATCCATCTACACCTCTCCCACAATGCATCTACACCTCTCCCACAATCCATCTACACCTCTCCCACAATGCATCTACACCTCTCCCACAATCCATCTACACCTCTCCCACAATCCATCTACACCTCTCCCACAATCCATCTACACCTCTCCCACAATGCATCTACACCTCTCCCACAATCCATCCCCACCTCTCCCACAATGCATCTACACCTCTCCCACAATCCATCTACACCTCTCCCACAATCCATCTACACCTCTCCCACAATGCATCTACACCTCTCCCACAATCCATCTACACCTCTCCCACAATCCATCGCCACCTCTCCCACAATCCATCTACACCTCTCCCACAATCCATCTACACCTCTCCCACAATCCATCGCCACCTCTCCCACAATCCATCTACACCTCTCCCACAATCCATCTACACCTCTCCCACAATCCATCCCCACCTCTCCCACAATCCATCTACACCTCTCCCACAATGCATCGCCACCTCTCCCACAATCCATCCCCACCTCTCCCACAATCCATCTACACCTCTCCCACAATCCATCCCCACCTCTCCCACAATCCATCTACACCTCTCCCACAATGCATCGCCACCTCTCCCACAATCCATCCCCACCTCTCCCACAATGCATCTACACCTCTCCCACAATGCATCCACACCTCTCCCACAATCCATCCCCACCTCTCCCACAATGCATCTACACCTCTCCCACAATCCATCAACACCTCTCCCACAATGCATCCCCACCTCTCCCACAATCCATCCCCACCTCTCCCACAATCCATCTACACCTCTCCCACAATGCATCCCCACCTCTCCCACAATCCATCCCCACCTCTCCCACAATCCATCTACACCTCTCCCACAATGCATCCCCACCTCTCCCACAATCCATCTACACCTCTCCCACAATGCATCGCCACCTCTCCCACAATCCATCCCCACCTCTCCCACAATGCATCCACACCTCTCCCACAATCCATCCCCACCTCTCCCACAATGCATCTACACCTCTCCCACAATCCATCAACACCTCTCCCACAATCCATCCACACCTCTCCCACAATCCATCTACACCTCTCCCACAATGCATCTACACCTCTCCCACAATGCATCTACACCTCTCCCACAATGCATCTACACCTCTCCCACAATCCATCCCCACCTCTCCCACAATCCATCTACACCTCTCCCACAATGCATCTACACCTCTCCCACAATCCATCCCCACCTCTCCCACAATCCATCCCCACCTCTCCCACAATCCATCGACACCTCTCCCACAATCCATCCCCACCTCTCCCACAATCCATCTACACCTCTCCCACAATGCATCCCCACCTCTCCCACAATCCATCGACACCTCTCCCACAATCCATCCCCACCTCTCCCACAATGCATCTACACCTCTCCCACAATCCATCTACACCTCTCCCACAATGCATCTACACCTCTCCCACAATGCATCTACACCTCTCCCACAATCCATCCCCACCTCTCCCACAATCCATCCCCACCTCTCCCACAATCCATCCCCACCTCTCCCACAATCCGTCCCCACCTCTCCCACAATGCATCTACACCTCTCCCACAATCCATCTACACCTCTCCCACAATGCATCTACACCTCTCCCACAATCCATCTACACCTCTCCCACAATCCATCCCCACCTCTCCCACAATCCATCCCCACCTCTCCCACAATGCATCTACACCTCTCCCACAATCCATCTACACCTCTCCCACAATGCATCTACACCTCTCCCACAATCCATCTACACCTCTCCCACAATCCATCTACACCTCTCCCACAATGCATCCCCACCTCTCCCACAATCCATCGACACCTCTCCCACAATCCATCCCCACCTCTCCCACAATGCATCTACACCTCTCCCACAATCCATCTACACCTCTCCCACAATCCATCCCCACCTCTCCCACAATCCATCCCCACCTCTCCCACAATGCATCCCCACCTCTCCCACAATGCATCTACACCTCTCCCACAATCCATCTACACCTCTCCCACAATCCATCTACACCTCTCCCACAATGCATCTACACCTCTCCCACAATGCATCCACACCTCTCCCACAATGCATCGCCACCTCTCCCACAATGCATCCCCACCTCTCCCACAATGCATCTACACCTCTCCCACAATGTATCCCCACCTCTCCCACAATGCATCTACACCTCTCCCACAATCCATCTACACCTCTCCCACAATCCATCCCCACCTCTCCCACAATCCATCTACAACTCTCCCACAATGCATCCCCACCTCTCCCACAATCCATCTACACCTCTCCCACAATGCATCCCCACCTCTCCCACAATCCATCTACACCTCTCCCACAATGCATCAACACCTCTCCCACAATCCATCCCCACCTCTCCCACAATCCATCTACACCTCTCCCACAATCCATCTACACCTCTCCCACAATGCATCAACACCTCTCCCACAATCCATCTACACCTCTCCCACAATGCATCTACACCTCTCCCACAATCCATCTACACCTCTCCCACAATCCATCTACACCTCTCCCACAATGCATCTACACCTCTCCCACAATCCATCTACACCTCTCCCACAATGCATCTACACCTCTCCCACAATCCATCCCCACCTCTCCCACAATCCAACTAAACCTCTCCCACAATGCATCCCCACCTCTCCCACAATCCATCCCCACCTCTCCCACAATCCATCCCCACCTCTCCCACAATCCATCTACACCTCTCCCACAATGCATCCCCACCTCTCCCACAATCCATCCCCACCTCTCCCACAATCCATCTACACCTCTCCCACAATCCATCTACACCTCTCCCACAATCCATCTACACCTCTCCCACAATGCATCGCCACCTCTCCCACAATCCATCCCCACCTCTCCCACAATCCATCTACACCTCTCCCACAATGCATCCCCACCTCTCCCACAATCCATCTACACCTCTCCCACAATCCATCTACACCTCTCCCACAATCCATCCCCACCTCTCCCACAATCCATCCCCACCTCTCCCACAATCCATCTACACCTCTCCCACAATGCATCCCCACCTCTCCCACAATCCATCTACACCTCTCCCACAATCCAACTAAACCTCTCCCACAATCCATCTACACCTCTCCCACAATGCATCGCCACCTCTCCCACAATCCATCCCCACCTCTCCCACAATCCATCTACACCTCTCCCACAATCCATCCCCACCTCTCCCACAATCCATCTACACCTCTCCCACAATGCATCCCCACCTCTCCCACAATCCATCTACACCTCTCCCACAATGCATCGCCACCTCTCCCACAATCCATCCCCACCTCTCCCACAATGCATCTACACCTCTCCCACAATGCATCCACACCTCTCCCACAATCCATCCCCACCTCTCCCACAATGCATCTACACCTCTCCCACAATCCATCAACACCTCTCCCACAATGCATCCCCACCTCTCCCACAATCCATCCCCACCTCTCCCACAATCCATCTACACCTCTCCCACAATCCATCCCCACCTCTCCCACAATCCATCTACACCTCTCCCACAATGCATCCCCACCTCTCCCACAATCCATCTACACCTCTCCCACAATGCATCGCCACCTCTCCCACAATCCATCCCCACCTCTCCCACAATGCATCTACACCTCTCCCACAATGCATCCACACCTCTCCCACAATCCATCCCCACCTCTCCCACAATGCATCTACACCTCTCCCACAATCCATCCACACCTCTCCCACAATCCATCTACACCTCTCCCACAATGCATCTACACCTCTCCCACAATGCATCTACACCTCTCCCACAATGCATCTACACCTCTCCCACAATCCATCCCCACCTCTCCCACAATCCATCTACACCTCTCCCACAATGCATCTACACCTCTCCCACAATCCATCTACACCTCTCCCACAATGCATCCCCACCTCTCCCACAATCCATCTACACCTCTCCCACAATCCATCCCCACCTCTCCCACAATGCATCCCCACCTCTCCCACAATCCATCTACACCTCTCCCACAATCCATCTACACCTCTCCCACAATCCATCCCCACCTCTCGCACAATGCATCCCCACCTCTCCCACAATCCATCCCCACCTCTCCCACAATCCATCCCCACCTCTCCCACAATGCATCTACACCTCTCCCACAATCCATCCCCACCTCTCCCACAATGCATCTACATCTCTCCCACAATCCATCTACACCTCTCCCACAATGCATCTACACCTCTCCCACAATGCATCTACACCTCTCCCACAATGCATCTACATCTCTCCCACAATCCATCTACACCTCTCCCACAATCCATCCCCACCTCTCCCACAATCCATCGACACCTCTCCCACAATGCATCTATACCTCTCCCACAATGCATCTACACCTCTCCCACAATGCATCTACACCTCTCCCACAATCCATCCCCACCTCTCCCACAATGCATCGCCACCTCTCCCACAATCCATCTACACCTCTCCCACAATCCATCTACACCTCTCCCACAATGCATCGCCACCTCTCCCACAATCCATCTACACCTCTCCCACAATCCATCTACACCTCTCCCACAATCCATCCCCACCTCTCCCACAATGCATCTACACCTCTCCCACAATGCATCGCCACCTCTCCCACAATCCATCTACACCTCTCCCACAATCCATCCCCACCTCTCCCACAATCCATCTACACCTCTCCCACAATGCATCGCCACCTCTCCCACAATCCATCTACACCTCTCCCACAATCCATCTACACCTCTCCCACAATGCATCCCCACCTCTCCCACAATGCATCCCCACCTCTCCCACAATCCATCTACACCTCTCCCACAATGCATCTCCACATCTCCCACAATCCATCTACACCTCTCCCACAATGCATCTACACCTCTCCCACAATGCATCTACACCTCTCCCACAATGCATCTACACCTCTCCCACAATGCATCTACACCTCTCCCACAATGCATCTACACCTCTCCCACAATGCATCTACACCTCTCCCACAATGCATCTACACCTCTCCCACAATGCATCTACACCTCTCCCACAATCCATCGCCACCTCTCCCACAATCCATCTACACCTCTCCCACAATGCATCCCCACCTCTCCCACAATCCATCTACACCTCTCCCACAATGCATCGCCACCTCTCCCACAATCCATCTACACCTCTCCCACAATCCATCTACACCTCTCCCACAATGCATCGCCACCTCTCCCACAATCCATCTACACCTCTCCCACAATCCATCTACACCTCTCCCACAATGCATCGCCACCTCTCCCACAATCCATCTACACCTCTCCCACAATCCATCTACACCTCTCCCACAATCCATCCCCACCTCTCCCACAATGCATCTACACCTCTCCCACAATGCATCCCCACCTCTCCCACAATGCATCCCCACCTCTCCCACAATACATCCCCACCTCTCCCACAATCCATCCCCATCTCTCCCACAATGCATCTACACCTCTCCCACAATCCATCTACACCTCTCCCACAATGCATCTACACCTCTCCCACAATCCATCCCCACCTCTCCCACAATGCATCTACACCTCTCCCACAATGCATCCCCACCTCTCCCACAATCCATCTACACCTCTCCCACAATCCATCTACACCTCTCCCACAATGCATCTACACCTCTCCCACAATGCATCTACACCTCTCCCACAATGCATCTACACCTCTCCCACAATCCATCCCCACCTCTCCCACAATCCATCTACACCTCTCCCACAATGCATCTACACCTCTCCCACAATGCATCTACACCTCTCCCACAATCCATCCCCACCTCTCCCACAATCCATCCCCACCTCTCCCACAATGCATCTACACCTCTCCCACAATCCATCCCCACCTCTCCCACAATGCATCCCCACCTCTCCCACAATGCATCTACACCTCTCCCACAATGCATCTACACCTCTCCCACAATCCATCCCCACCTCTCCCACAATCCATCTACACCTCTCCCACAATGCATCCCCACCTCTCCCACAATCCATCCCCACCTCTCCCACAATCCATCTGCACCTCTCCCACAATGCATCCCCACCTCTCCCACAATGCATCTACACCTCTCCCACAATCCATCTACACCTCTCCCACAATGCATCCCCACCTCTCCCACAATCCATCTACACCTCTCCCACAATGCATCTACACCTCTCCCACAATGCATCTACACCTCTCCCACAATGCATCTACACCTCTCCCACAATCCATCCCCACCTCTCCCACAATCCATCCCCACCTCTCCCACAATCCATCTACACCTCTCCCACAATGCATCCCCACCTCTCCCACAATCCATCCCCACCTCTCCCACAATGCATCTACACCTCTCCCACAATGCATCCCCACCTCTCCCACAATCCATCTACACCTCTCCCACAATCCATCTGCACCTCTCCCACAATGCATCCCCACCTCTCCCACAATGCATCTACACCTCTCCCACAATGCATCCCCACCTCTCCCACAATGCATCGACACCTCTCCCACAATGCATCTACACCTCTCCCACAATCCATCTACACCTCTCCCACAATGCATCCCCACCTCTCCCACAATGCATCTACACCTCTCCCACAATGCATCTACACCTCTCCCACAATCCATCCCCACCTCTCCCACAATCCATCCCCACCTCTCCCACAATGCATCTGCACCTCTCCCACAATCCATCCCCACCTCTCCCACAATGCATCCCCACCTCTCCCACAATCCATCTACACCTCTCCCACAATCCATCCACACCTCTCCCACAATGCATCCCCACCTCTCCCACAATGCATCGACATGTCTCCCACAATGCATCTACACCTCTCCCACAATCCATCCCCACCTCTCCCACAATCCATCTACTCCTCTCCCACAATCCATCTACACCTCTCCCACAATCCATCTACACCTCTCCCACAATCCATCCCCACCTCTCCCACAATGCATCTATACCTCTCCCACAATCCATCTACACCTCTCCCACAATCCATCCCCACCTCTCCCACAATCCATCCCCACCTCTCCCACAATCCATCCCCACCTCTCCCACAATGCATCGCCACCTCTCCCACAATCCATCTACACCTCTCCCACAATGCATCTACACCTCTCCCACAATCCATCTACTCCTCTCCCACAATCCATCTACACCTCTCCCACAATCCATCTACACCTCTCCCACAATGCATCTACACCTCTCCCACAATCCATCCCCACCTCTCCCACAATCCATCTACTCCTCTCCCACAATCCATCTACACCTCTCCCACAATCCATCTACACCTCTCCCACAATGCATCTACACCTCTCCCACAATCCATCCCCACCTCTCCCACAATCCATCTACACCTCTCCCACAATGCATCCCCACCTCTCCCACAATGCATCTACACCTCTCCCACAATCCATCCCCACCTCTCCCACAATCCATCTACACCTCTCCCACAATGCATCCCCACCTCTCCCACAATCCATCTACACCTCTCCCACAATGCATCTACACCTCTCCCACAATCCATCCCCACCTCTCCCACAATCCATCTACACCTCTCCCACAATCCATCCCCACCTCTCCCACAATGCATCCCCACCTCTCCCACAATCCATCTACACCTCTCCCACAATGCATCCCCACCTCTCCCACAATCCATCTACACCTCTCCCACAATGCATCTACACCTCTCCCACAATGCATCTACACCTCTCCCACAATCCATCCCCACCTCTCCCACAATCCATCTACACCTCTCCCACAATGCATCCCCACCTCTCCCACAATCCATCTACACCTCTCCCACAATGCATCTACACCTCTCCCACAATGCATCTACACCTCTCCCACAATCCATCCCCACCTCTCCCACAATCCATCTACACCTCTCCCACAATCCATCCCCACGTCTCCCACAATGCATCTACACCTCTCCCACAATCCATCCCCACCTCTCCCACAATCCATCCCCACCTCTCCCACAATCCATCTACACCTCTCCCACAATCCATCCCCACCTCTCCCACAATGCATCCCCACCTCTCCCACAATCCATCTACACCTCTCCCACAATGCATCCCCACCTCTCCCACAATGCATCTACACCTCTCCCACAATCCATCTACACCTCTCCCACAATGCATCTACACCTCTCCCACAATCCATCTACACCTCTCCCACAATGCATCTACACCTCTCCCACAATCCATCTACACCTCTCCCACAATGCATCTACACCTCTCCCACAATCCATCTACACCTCTCCCACAATCCATCTACACCTCTCCCACAATCCATCCCCACCTCTCCCACAATGCATCTACACCTCTCCCACAATGCATCTACACCTCTCCCACAATCCATCTACACCTCTCCCACAATGCATCTACACCTCTCCCACAATCCATCCCCACCTCTCCCACAATCCATCTACACCTCTCCCACAATGCATCCCCACCTCTCCCACAATGCATCTACACCTCTCCCACAATCCATCCCCACCTCTCCCACAATCCATCTACACCTCTCCCACAATCCATCTACACCTCTCCCACAATCCATCTACACCTCTCCCACAATCCATCTACACCTCTCCCACAATGCATCTACACCTCTCCCACAATGCATCTACACCTCTCCCACAATCCATCTACACCTCTCCCACAATCCATCCCCACCTCTCCCACAATGCATCTACACCTCTCCCACAATCCATCTACACCTCTCCCACAATCCATCTACACCTCTCCCACAATCCATCTACACCTCTCCCACAATGCATCAACACCTCTCCCACAATCCATCAACACCTCTCCCACAATGCATCTACATCTCTCCCACAATCCATCTACACCTCTCCCACAATGCATCAACACCTCTCCCAAAATGCATCCCCACCTCTCCCACAATGCATCAACACCTCTCCCACAATCCATCTACACCTCTCCCACAATCCACCCCCACCTCTCCCACAATGCATCTACACCTCTCCCACAATCCATCTACACCTCTCCCACAATCCATCTACACCTCTCCCACAATCCATCTACACCTCTCCCACAATGCATCCCCACCTCTCCCACAATGCATCTACACCTCTCCCACAATCCATCTACACCTCTCCCACAATGCATCTACACCTCTCCCACAATCCATCTACACCTCTCCCACAATCCATCCCCACCTCTCCCACAATGCATCGCCACCTCTCCCACAATCCATCCCCACCTCTCCCACAATGCATCTACACCTCTCCCACAATGCATCTACATCTGTCCCACAATGCATCAACACCTCTCCCACAATGCATCTACACCTCTCCCACAATCCATCTACACCTCTCCCACAATCCATCGACACCTCTCCCACAATCCATTATCACCTCTCCCACAATGCATCTACACCTCTCCCACAATGCATCTACACCTCTCCCACAATGCATCTACACCACTCCCACAATGCATCTACACCTCTCCCACAATCCATCCCCACCTCTCCCACAATGCATCCCCACCTCTCCCACAATCCATCTACACCTCTCCCACAATGCATCTACACCTCTCCCACAATGCATCCCCACCTCTCCCACAATCCATCTACACCTCTCCCACAATGCATCCCCACCTCTCCCACAATCCATCTACACCTCTCCCACAATGCATCTACACCTCTCCCACAATGCATCCCCACCTCTCCCACAATCCATCTACACCTCTCCCACAATGCATCCCCACCTCTCCCACAATCCATCTACACCTCTCCCACAATGCATCCCCACCTCTCCCACAATCCATCTACACCTCTCCCACAATGCATCCCCACCTCTCCCACAATCCATCTACACCTCTCCCACAATCCATCCCCACCTCTCCCACAATCCATCTACACCTCTCCCACAATGCATCCCCACCTCTCCCACAATCCATCTACACCTCTCCCACAATCCATCTACACCTCTCCCACAATGCATCCCCACCTCTCCCACAATCCATCCCCACCTCTCCCACAATCCATCTACACCTCTCCCACAATGCATCTACACCTCTCCCACAATCCATCTACACCTCTCCCACAATGCATCTACACCTCTCCCACAATCCATCCCCACCTCTCCCACAATGCATCAACACCTCTCCCACAATGCATCTACACCTCTCCCACAATCCATCCCCACCTCTCCCACAATCCATCCCCACCTCTCCCACAATGCATCTACACCTCTCCCACAATCCATCTACACCTCTCCCACAATCCATCTACACCTCTCCCACAATGCATCTACACCTCTCCACAATCCATCCCCACCTCTCCCACAATGCATCCCCACCTCTCCCACAATCCATCCCCACCTCTCCCACAATCCATCCCCACCTCTCCCACAATGCATCTACACCTC
This sequence comes from Heptranchias perlo, assembly GCF_035084215.1. NCBI lineage: Eukaryota > Metazoa > Chordata > Chondrichthyes > Hexanchiformes > Hexanchidae > Heptranchias > Heptranchias perlo. The sequence goes on along the minus strand of NC_090338.1, from coordinate 73,320,600 downwards.
TCCCACAATCCATCTACACCTCTCCCACAATCCATCTACACCTCTCCCACAATGCATCAACACCTCTCCCACAATCCATCCCCACCTCTCCCACAATCCATCCCCACCTCTCCACAATCCATCCCCACCTCTCCCACAATGCATCTACACCTCTCCCACAATCCATCCCCACCTCTCCCACAATGCATCTACACCTCTCCCACAATCCATCTACACCTCTCCCACAATCCATCTACACCTCTCCCACAATGCATCTACACCTCTCCCACAATGCATCCCCACCTCTCCCACAATGCATCAACACCTCTCCCACAATGCATCTACATCTGTCCCACAATGCATCAACACCTCTCCCACAATGCATCTACACCTCTCCCACAATCCATCCCCACCTCTCCCACAATCCATCTACACCTCTCCCACAATGCATCCCCACCTCTCCCACAATCCATCTACACCTCTCCCACAATGCATCGACACCTCTCCCACAATCCATTATCACCTCTCCCACAATGCATCTACACCTCTCCCACAATCCATCTACACCTCTCCCACAATGCATCTACACCACTCCCACAATGCATCTACACCTCTCCCACAATGCATCTACACCTCTCCCACAATGCATCTACACCTCTCCCACAATGCATCTACACCTCTCCCACAATGCATCTACACCTCTCCCACAATCCATCAACACCTCTCCCACAATCCATCCCCACCTCTCCCACAATGCATCTACACCTCTCCCACAATGCATCCCCACCTCTCCCACAATCCATCCCCACCTCTCCCACAATCCATCAACACCTCTCCCACAATCCATCCCCACCTCTCCCACAATGCATCTACACCTCTCCCACAATGCATCCCCACCTCTCCCACAATCCATCCCCACCTCTCCCACAATGCATCCCCACCTCTCCCACAATGCATCTACACCTCTCCCACAATCCATCTACACCTCTCCCACAATCCATCCCCACCTCTCCCACAATCCATCCCCACCTCTCCCACAATGCATCTACACCTCTCCCACAATCCATCTACACCTCTCCCACAATCCATCCCCACCTCTCCCACAATCCATCTACACCTCTCCCACAATCCATCTACACCTCTCCCACAATGCATCTACACCTCTCCCACAATCCATCCCCACCTCTCCCACAATCCATCCCCACCTCTCCCACAATGCATCTACACCTCTCCCACAATGCATCAACACCTCTCCCACAATGCATCCCCACCTCTCCCACAATGCATCTACACCTCTCCCACAATCCATCTACACCTCTCCCACAATCCATCTACACCTCTCCCACAATCCATCCCCACCTCTCCCACAATGCATCCCCACCTCTCCCACAATGCATCTACACCTCTCCCACAATCCATCCCCACCTCTCCCACAATCCATCTACACCTCTCCCACAATCCATCTACACCTCTCCCACAATCCATCTACACCTCTCCCACAATGCATCTACACCTCTCCCACAATGCATCTACACCTCTCCCACAATCCATCCCCACCTCTCCCACAATGCATCTACACCTCTCCCACAATCCATCCCCACCTCTCCCACAATCCATCTACACCTCTCCCACAATCCATCTACACCTCTCCCACAATGCATCTACACCTCTCCCACAATGCATCAACACCTCTCCCACAATGCATCCCCACCTCTCCCACAATGCATCTACACCTCTCCCACAATCCATCTACACCTCTCCCACAATGCATCTACACCTCTCCCACAATCCATCCACACCTCTCCCACAATCCATCCCCACCTCTCCCACAATGCATCAACACCTCTCCCACAATCCATCTACACCTCTCCCACAATGCATCCCCACCTCTCCCACAATGCATCTACACCTCTCCCACAATCCATCCCCACCTCTCCCACAATCCATCTACACCTCTCCCACAATCCATCTACACCTCTCCCACAATGCATCTACACCTCTCCCACAATCCATCTACACCTCTCCCACAATCCATCCACACCTCTCCCACAATGCATCCCCACCTCTCCCACAATGCATCTACACCTCTCCCACAATCCATCTACACCTCTCCCACAATGCATCTACACCTCTCCCACAATGCATCCCCACCTCTCCCACAATGCATCAACACCTCTCCCACAATCCATCTACACCTCTCCCACAATGCATCTACACCTCTCCCACAATCCATCTGCACCTCTCCCACAATCCATCTACACCTCTCCCACAATGCATCTACACCTCTCCCACAATCCATCTACACCTCTCCCACAATGCATCCCCACCTCTCCCACAATGCATCTACACCTCTCCCACAATGCATCCCCACCTCTCCCACAATGCATCTACACCTCTCCCACAATGCATCTACACCTCTCCCACAATGCATCTACACCTCTCCCACAATGCATCAACACCTCTCCCACAATGCATCCACACCTCTCCCACAATGCATCTACACCTCTCCCACAATCCATCCACACCTCTCCCACAATGCATCTACACCTCTCCCACAATCCATCCCCACCTCTCCCACAATGCATCTACACCTCTCCCACAATGCATCTACACCTCTCCCACAATCCATCTACACCTCTCCCACAATGCATCTACACCTCTCCCACAATCCATCCACACCTCTCCCACAATGCATCTACACCTCTCCCACAATCCATCCCCACCTCTCCCACAATGCATCTACACCTCTCCCACAATGCATCTACACCTCTCCCACAATGCATCTACACCTCTCCCACAATGCATCTACACCTCTCCCACAATGCATCTACACCTCTCCCACAATCCATCTACACCTCTCCCACAATGCATCCCCACCTCTCCCACAATCCATCTACACCTCTCCCACAATCCATCTACACCTCTCCCACAATCCATCTACACCTCTCCCACAATCCATCTACACCTCTCCCACAATCCATCAACACCTCTCCCACAATCCATCTACACCTCTCCCACAATGCATCTACACCTCTCCCACAATCCATCAACACCTCTCCCACAATCCATCTACACCTCTCCCACAATGCATCTACACCTCTCCCACAATCCATCCACACCTCTCCCACAATCCATCCACACCTCTCCCACAATCCATCTACACCTCTCCCACAATGCATCTACACCTCTCCCACAATGCATCTACACCTCTCCCACAATGCATCTACACCTCTCCCACAATCCATCTACACCTCTCCCACAATCCATCTACACCTCTCCCACAATGCATCTACACCTCTCCCACAATCCATCCACACCTCTCCCACAATGCATCTACACCTCTCCCACAATCCATCTACACCTCTCCCACAATCCATCTACACCTCTCCCACAATGCATCCACACCTCTCCCACAATGCATCTACACCTCTCCCACAATCCATCTACACCTCTCCCACAATGCATCTACACCTCTCCCACAATCCATCTACACCTCTCCCACAATGCATCCACACCTCTCCCACAATGCATCTACACCTCTCCCACAATCCATCTACACCTCTCCCACAATCCATCTACACCTCTCCCACAATGCATCTACACCTCTCCCACAATCCATCCACACCTCTCCCACAATGCATCTACACCTCTCCCACAATGCATCAACACCTCTCCCACAATCCATCCCCACCTCTCCCACAATCCATCTACACCTCTCCCACAATCCATCTACACCTCTCCCACAATGCATCTACACCTCTCCCACAATCCATTCCCACCTCTCCCACAATCCATCTACACCTCTCCCACAATGCATCTACACCTCTCCCACAATCCATCTACACCTCTCCCACAATCCATCTACACCTCTCCCACAATCCATCTACACCTCTCCCACAATCCATCTACACCTCTCCCACAATGCATCTACACCTCTCCCACAATGCATCAACACCTCTCCCACAATCCATCTACACCTCTCCCACAATGCATCTACACCTCTCCCACAATCCATCTACACCTCTCCCACAATCCATCTACACCTCTCCCACAATGCATCTACACCTCTCCCACAATCCATCTACACCTCTCCCACAATCCATCTACACCTCTCCCACAATGCATCCCCACCTCTCCCACAATGCATCTACACCTCTCCCACAATGCATCCCCACCTCTCCCACAATGCATCTACACCTCTCCCACAATGCATCTACACCTCTCCCACAATGCATCTACACCTCTCCCACAATGCATCTACACCTCTCCCACAATGCATCTACACCTCTCCCACAATCCATCCACACCTCTCCCACAATGCATCTACACCTCTCCCACAATGCATCAACACCTCTCCCACAATCCATCCCCACCTCTCCCACAATCCATCTACACCTCTCCCACAATGCATCTACACCTCTCCCACAATGCATCTACACCTCTCCCACAATGCATCTACACCTCTCCCACAATCCATCTGCACCTCTCCCACAATCCATCTACACCTCTCCCACAATGCATCTACACCTCTCCCACAATCCATCTACACCTCTCCCACAATGCATCTACACCTCTCCCACAATCCATCCCCACCTCTCCCACAATCCATCTACACCTCTCCCACAATGCATCTACACCTCTCCCACAATCCATCTACACCTCTCCCACAATGCATCTACACCTCTCCCACAATGCATCTACACCTCTCCCACAATCCATCTACACCTCTCCCACAATCCATCTACACCTCTCCCACAATGCATCCCCACCTCTCCCACAATCCATCTACACCTCTCCCACAATGCATCTACACCTCTCCCACAATCCATCTACACCTCTCCCACAATGCATCTACACCTCTCCCACAATGCATCAACACCTCTCCCACAATCCATCCCCACCTCTCCCACAATCCATCTACACCTCTCCCACAATCCATCTACACCTCTCCCACAATGCATCCCCACCTCTCCCACAATGCATCAACACCTCTCCCACAATGCATCTACACCTCTCCCACAATCCATCTACACCTCTCCCACAATCCATCCCCACCTCTCCCACAATCCATCTACACCTCTCCCACAATCCATCTACACCTCTCCCACAATGCATCAACACCTCTCCCACAATGCATCTACACCTCTCCCACAATCCATCTACACCTCTCCCACAATCCATCTACACCTCTCCCACAATGCATCCCCACCTCTCCCACAATGCATCTACACCTCTCCCACAATGCATCCCCACCTCTCCCACAATCCATCTACACCTCTCCCACAATGCATCTACACCTCTCCCACAATCCATCTACACCTCTCCCACAATGCATCTACACCTCTCCCACAATCCATCTACACCTCTCCCACAATGCATCTACACCTCTCCCACAATGCATCAACACCTCTCCCACAATCCATCCCCACCTCTCCCACAATCCATCTACACCTCTCCCACAATGCATCCCCACCTCTCCCACAATGCATCAACACCTCTCCCACAATGCATCTACACCTCTCCCACAATCCATCTACACCTCTCCCACAATCCATCTACACCTCTCCCACAATGCATCCCCACCTCTCCCACAATGCATCTACACCTCTCCCACAATGCATCCCCACCTCTCCCACAATGCATCTACACCTCTCCCACAATCCATCCCCACCTCTCCCACAATCCATCTACACCTCTCCCACAATCCATCTACACCTCTCCCACAATCCATCCCCACCTCTCCCACAATGCATCAACACCTCTCCCACAATCCATCTACACCTCTCCCACAATGCATCTACACCTCTCCCACAATCCATCCCCACCTCTCCCACAATCCATCTACACCTCTCCCACAATCCATCCCCACCTCTCCCACAATGCATCTACACCTCTCCCACAATGCATCTACACCTCTCCCACAATGCATCTACACCTCTCCCACAATCCATCTACACCTCTCCCACAATGCATCTACACCTCTCCCACAATCCATCCCCACCTCTCCCACAATGCATCCCCACCTCTCCCACAATGCATCTACACCTCTCCCACAATGCATCTACACCTCTCCCACAATCCATCTACACCTCTCCCACAATGCATCTACACCTCTCCCACAATCCATCTACACCTCTCCCACAATGCATCTACACCTCTCCCACAATCCATCTACACCTCTCCCACAATCCATCTACACCTCTCCCACAATCCATCTACACCTCTCCCACAATGCATCTACACCTCTCCCACAATCCATCTACACCTCTCCCACAATGCATCTACACCTCTCCCACAATCCATCTACACCTCTCCCACAATCCATCTACACCTCTCCCACAATCCATCTACACCTCTCCCACAATGCATCTACACCTCTCCCACAATCCATCTACACCTCTCCCACAATCCATCTACACCTCTCCCACAATGCATCTACACCTCTCCCACAATCCATCTACACCTCTCCCACAATCCATCTACACCTCTCCCACAATGCATCTACACCTCTCCCACAATCCATCTACACCTCTCCCACAATGCATCTACACCTCTCCCACAATCCATCTACACCTCTCCCACAATGCATCTACACCTCTCCCACAATCCATCTACACCTCTCCCACAATCCATCTACACCTCTCCCACAATCCATCTACACCTCTCCCACAATGCATCTACACCTCTCCCACAATCCATCTACACCTCTCCCACAATCCATCTACACCTCTCCCACAATCCATCTACACCTCTCCCACAATCCATCTACACCTCTCCCACAATCCATCTACACCTCTCCCACAATGCATCTACACCTCTCCCACAATCCATCTACACCTCTCCCACAATCCATCTACACCTCTCCCACAATGCATCTACACCTCTCCCACAATCCATCAACACCTCTCCCACAATGCATCTACACCTCTCCCACAATCCATCTACACCTCTCCCACAATGCATCCCCACCTCTCCCACAATGCATCTACACCTCTCCCACAATCCATCTACACCTCTCCCACAATCCATCTACACCTCTCCCACAATCCATCTACACCTCTCCCACAATGCATCTACACCTCTCCCACAATCCATCTACACCTCTCCCACAATGCATCAACACCTCTCCCACAATCCATCCCCACCTCTCCCACAATGCATCAACACCTCTCCCACAATCCATCCCCACCTCTCCCACAATGCATCTACACCTCTCCCACAATCCATCTACACCTCTCCCACAATCCATCCCCACCTCTCCCACAATGCATCTACACCTCTCCCACAATCCATTCATTCCGGCAATCTTTTCCACTGTTGGATAATCCATTCCTCCCTTGTTATTATTAGATCTCAGCCATTTATCCAATTCGCACTCGGGGATCAAATTAAGTGATGTTGGGCAGTCTGCAGTTCCTGCTTCCATCAGGCCTGGGTGACCCTGGGCTCAGGGCAGGGAGAGCAGAGAATGTTTATCAGTGAAGGGGGATTGCTTCTCGTGTTTGCCATTCAGGCAGCAAGTCAGCGCTATGCCGGAGGAAGAATCCCTCTGACCAGCAATGTAAAGCAAAGTTTCAACAGTATTGACTTTGCCTATTCATTTTGATTATAAAACCATTTACAGTCCCAGCACATCCTGGCTCTGCTCCACAGTGATCCTCCAAGGACCTGAACTCCACATCAATAACATTTACTATGAGCTTTCAGTCATTCTAACTCGCTGACTAACAGCATCATCTGTACACTGAATAACACCAGGGTCTGTACACTGAATAACACCAGGATCTGTACACTGAATAACACCAGGATCTGTACACTGAATAACACCAGGATCTGCACACTGAATAACACCAGGATCTGCACACTGAATAACACCAGGATCTGTACACTGAATAACACCAGGATCTGTACACTGAATAACACCAAGATCTGTACACTGAATAACACCAGCATCTGTACACTGAATAACACCAGGATCTGTACACTGAATAACACCAGGATCTGCACACTGAATAACACCAGGATCTGTACACTGAATAACACCAGGATCTGCACACTGAATAACACCAGGATCTGTACACTGAATAACACCAGGATCTGTACACTGAATAACACCAGGATCTGTACACTGAATAACACCAGCATCTGTACACTGAATAACACCAGGATCTGCACACTGAATAACACCAGGATCTGTACACTGAAAGACACCAGGATCTGTACACTGAATAACACCAGGATCTGTACACTGAATAACACCAGGATCTGTACACTGAATAACACCAGGATCTGTACACTGAATAACACCAGGATCTGTACACTGAATAACACCAGGATCTGTACACTGAATAACACCAGGATCTGCACACTGAATAACACCAGGATCTGTACACTGAATAACACCAGGATCTGCACACTAAATAACACCAGGATCTGTACACTGAATAACACCAGGATCTGTACACTGAATAACATCAGGATCTGTACACTGAATAACACCAGGATCTGTACACTGAATAACACCAGCATCTGTACACTGAATAACACCAGGATCTGTACACTGAATAACACCAGGATCTGTACACTGAATGACACCAGGATCTGTACACTGAATAACACCAGGATCTGTGCACTGAATAACACCAGGATCTGTACACTGAATAACACCAGCATCTGTACACTGAATAACACCAGCATCTGTACACTGAATAACACCAGGATCTGTACACTGAATAACACCAGGATCTGTACACTGAATAGCACCTCGTAAATCTCCACTGTATCCTCTCCAGTGCAATCACATTCTTTCCTGAAATCTGGTGACCAGAACTCTACGCAGTACTCAAGCTGTGGCCTAACCAGTGTTTTTATTCAGTTCTAGTATAATCTCCCTCTTATATTCTATGCCTTGGCTAATAAAGGAAAGTATCCCGTATGCCTTTTTAACCGACTTATCTACCTGTCCTGCTACCTTCAGTGATCTCCAAGGTCCCTTTGTTCCTCTACACCTCTCAGTATCCTTCCATTTATTGTGTATTCCCATGCCTTGTTTGCTCTCCCCAAATGCATTACTCACACTTCTCTGGATTGAATTCCATTTGCCACTTTTCTGCCCACCTGACCAGTCCATTGATATCTTTCTGCAGTCTACAGCTTTCCTCCTCACTATCAACCACATGGCCAATTTTTATATCCTCTGCAAACTTCTTGATCAAGCCCCCACATTCAAGTCCAAATCATTAATATATACCACAAAAAGCAAGGGACCTAGTTTTTTTTTTATTTGTTCATGGGATGTGGGCGTCGCTGGCGAGGCCGGCATTTATTGCCCATCCCTAATTGTCCTTGAGAAGGTGGCAGTGAGCCGCCTTCTTGAACTGCTGCAGTCCGTGTGGTGAAGGTTCTCCCATAGTGCTGTTAGGTGGGGAGTTCCAGGATTTTGACCCAGCGACGATGAAGGAACGGCGATATATTTCCAAGTTGGGATGGTTTTGGAGTGGAAAGTGCAAGTGGTGTTGTTCCCATGTGCCTGCTGCCCTTGTCCTTCTAGGTGGTAGAGGTTGTGGGTTTGGGAGATGCTGCCAAAGAAGCCTTGGTGAGTTGCTGCAAAGCATCCTGTGGATGGTACACACTGCAGCCACGGTACACCGGTGGTGAAGGGAGTGAATTTTTAGGGTGGTGGATGGGGTGTCAATCAAGTGGGCTGTTTTGTCCTGGATGGTCTTCAGCTTCTTGAGTGTTGTTGGAGCTGCACTCATCCAGGCAAGTGGAGAGTATTCCATCACACTCCTGACTTGTGCCTTGTAGATGGTGGAAAGGCTTTGGGGACTCAGGAGGTGAGTCACTCACCTTGAGCCTTGCGGAACCCCACTGGAAACAGCCTTCCAGTCACAAAAAAACCCGTCAACCATTACCATTTGCTTCCTGCCACTGAGCCAATTTTGGATCCAACTAGCATTTTCCCTTGGATTCCATGGGCTTTTACTTTTTTGAACCGACTGCCATGTGGAACCTTGTCAAAAGCCTTGCTAAAATCCATGTACACTACATCAAATACACTACCCTCATCGACCCTCCTTGTTACCTCCTCAAAAATTTCAATCAAGTTAGTCAGATACAACCTTCCCTTAACAAATCCATGCTGACTGTCCTTGATTAACCCGTGCCTTTCTAAATAACGTTTTATCCTGTCCCTCAGAATTGATTCCAATAATTTGCCCAGCACTGAGGTTAGACTGACTGGGTATAATTACTTGGTCGCTCTCTTTCTCCCTTTTTAAACAACTGTACAACGTTAGCAGACCTCCAATCCTCCAGCACCACACCTGTAGCCAGGGAAGATTGGAAAATGATGGTCAGAGCCTCCGCTATTTCCTCCCTTGCTTCTCTTAGCAGCCTGGAATAGATTTCATCCAGGCCTGGTAATTTATCTACTTTCAAAGATGCTAATCCCTTTAATATTTCCTCTCTCACTCCTCCTCCATAACTACAATCTCTGCATCATCCCTCTCTTTTGTGAAGACAGAAGCAAAGTATTCATTAAGAACCATACCCACATCTTCCGCCTCCAAACATAGGTTACCTTTATGGTCTCTAATGGGTCCTACTCTTTCCTTAGTTAGCCTCTTGCTCTTTATGTATTTATAAAACATTTTTGGGTTTTCCTTGATTTTACTTGCCAGTATTTTTTCATGCCCTCTCTTTGCTTTCCTAATTTCCTTTTTAATTTCACCCCTGCACTTTTTATACTCCTCTAGGCTTTCTGCAGTATTGAGCTCTCAGTGTTTGACATAAGATTCCATATTTTGCATTATCTTACCCTGTATGCTCCATATCATCCAGGGGGCTCTAGATTTGGCAGTCCCACTCTTTTTCTTTGTGGGAACTTGTTTACTCTGATCCTCTTGAATCTTCCCCTTAAATGCCTCCCACTGCTCTGACACTGATTTACCTTCAAGTAGCTGTTTCCAGCTAAATCACTTCTCAGCTTTGTAACATTGGCCTTTCCCCAATTTAGAACTTTTACTCCTGTTCTACCTCTGTCCTTTCCCATAACTACGCTAAATCTAACTGTGTTATGATCACTACTGTAGGGAATTCCTTATTTTGTGAGATTCTTGGACACTGGGCGAATAGTCAAGCAAACAAAGCCACCCTCACTCACGGTAGATTCATTAATCAAAAGTAATTATTTAATGATGTTATCATTCATATGAGCATTCATGAAGCAAAATCAAACATACATATAACTTTCCTCTATAAAATCCCGTTATACACTTAATAATTTGCAACTTTATTATGTAATGACTTAACAATTCATACACACACCAGGCAAATCATTGATACATATACAACCTTTAAACTAAGGATTTTGCTCATCGGGCCTGAAGGTTGATCAGCTCTTCAGAACTCGAGGGCCTCTTCTTCTTGCGTGATATTCAACTGTGCGTTCCTTGTGACTGCCGGGTGTTGAAGAGAAGAGAAGAGATAGAGGGAAGAGGAGGGAAGAGTTCTTCTCTCAAAGTCTTCTTTATATTGTTTTTTACCAATAGGACGTAGGATTGGAGAGGGTCTTTCTTTTTGTCCAATCACTCCCTGTTGCTATACCACAATCATTAACATACTGCAATGATTGACAGTTTGGGCTTTGATCATGTGACTGAAGACCCTTTGATGTCGAAAAGACCATTTGTTCAAACAATGGGTTGTAAAAGGCCCCTCAATTTTCTATGCCCAGACATTCTTAATGGTCCTTGCATCTTTTTTTTTATTTGTTCATGGGATGTGGGCGTCGCTGGCAAGGCCAGCATTTATTGCCCATCCCTAATTGCCCTTGAGAAGGTGGTGGTGAGCCGCCTTCTTGAACCGCTGCAGTCCGTGTGGTAAAGGTTCTCCCACAGTGCTGTTAGGAAGGGAGTTCCAGGATTTTGACCCAGCGACGATGAAGGAACGGTGATATATTTCCAAGTCGGGATGGTGTGTGACTTGGAGGGGAACGTGCAGGTGGTGTTGTTCCCATGCACCTGCTGCCCTTGTCCTTCTAGGTGGTAGAGGTCGCGGGTTTGGGAGGTGCTGTCGAAGAAGCCTTGGCGAGTTGCTGCAGTGCATCCTGTGGATGGTACTCACTTACCCAGGCAAGTGGAGATCGCTTCAATGGTGTCAAATCCATTCCTTATACCATTTCACCATATGCTGGGTGAAATACTATTTGATGTTTTACAAATCCCAGTTCTTTTGAACAGATTACCAAATAGGAATGAGAGGCCCATGCTTTTTTCACACCTATCATTGCTTTCCTGATCCGAAGCCTTTGATGTATGTCCTTGTTGCCTTTTCTTACATTACCCCCTGCTGTGTTAAAAAGCTTGTGCTTCCAAAAGCCGATGTGTTTTGAAAACCTGACAACACTTTAAGCTCAATATTATCCATCTAGCTTATTTATTTAATAATCTAGATATCTATTCACAGTACAGTGTCCTCGATCCCAAAACTCAGACTTCTCCAATGCCGTCAGCGTCAGTGAGGGAAAAACAGGATTTGTGAGAACACAATTTACCACATTACTGTGTTTGCAGGTTTTCAAACGACTTTGTTTAAAAGGGGTACAGTTAACCCTTTCCTTCAAATATCTTTTGTTAAGGGGTTTTGAACCCCACATTCCCTCCTCAAGTGGGTCTGTTGAATCTTTTGACTGATCCACTTCATACCCTGAGCATTTTCCTTGGCTATTAGTTTTTTATCATGATTCCCGTTTAGGACGGGTTTGCTGTGACATATGCAAAGGGAATATTTCTTTTCCACATTTTCTGATTAAACGTCGCATTACACATAAGCAAATGATCATAATAAACACTAATATACATTGCGTACATATCAAAATCATACTAATCACTCGAACCCATTAGTGTTGTCCAACATTATATACTGTTTCCCACCATTCACGAGCACCAAGCACTTATACTGTTTGTTCTATAGGGGCATTGGCTTGTTTCATTTCAACCAGGTGGTGAAGTGAGATTAACATGAACCTTCATCTCATTGTGTGTCCACATTGGCATCAGAGTATTCTCCAACCTGAGTAATTTCTGTGGGGGTGAGAAAGAAAACATAAGAACATAAGAAATAGGAGCAGGAGTAGGCCAATCGGCCCTTCGAGCCTGCTCTGCCATTTAATAAGATCATGGCTGATCTGATCCTAACCTCAAATCTAAATTCATGTCCAATTTCCTGCCCGCTCCCCGTTACCCCTAATTCCCTTTACTTCTAGGAAACTGTCTATTTCTGTTTTAAATTTATTCAATGATGTAGCTTCCACAGCTTCCTGGGGCAGCAAATTCCACAGACCCACCACCCTCTGAGTGAAGAAGTTTCCCCTCATCTCAGTTTTGAAAGAGCAGCCCCTTATTCTAAGATTATGCCCCCTAGTTCTAGTTTCACCCATCCTTGGGAACATCCTTACCGCATCCACCCGATCAAGCCCCTTCACAATCTTATATGTTTCAATAAGATCGCCTCTCATTCTTCTAAACTCCAATGAGTAGAGTCCCAATCTACTCAACCTCTCCTCATATGTCCACCCCCTCATCCCCAGGATTAACCGAGTGAACCTTCTTTGTACTGCCTCGAGAGCAAGTATGTCTTTTCTTAAGTATGGACACCAAAACTGTATGCAGTATTCCAGGTGCGGTCTCACCAATACCTTATATAACTGCAGCAATACCTCCCTGTTTTTATATTCTATCCCCCTAGCAATAAATGCCAACATTCCATTGGCCTTCTTGATCACCTGCTGCACCTGCATACTAACTTTTTGATTTTCTTGCACTAGGACCCCCAGATCCTTTTTTACTGCAGTACTTTCCAGTCTCTTGCCATTGAGATAATAACTTGCTCTCTGATTTTTCCTGCCAAAAGTGCATAACCTCACATTTTCCAATATTGTATTGCATCTGCCAAATGAAAGGAGAATAAGTGGTAGGATAGATAGTGATACTATGCCTGAATGTAACATCACTGGTGGTTATACAATACTGACCTCGGGTTTGATCGGCCACATGGGTACCACCCACCTATTGATAACTTTCACCAGGCATTCAGGGTCCTCATTCGCCCTTGTTCATACCCTTCAGTTGTTCCCACACTGATTTATCATGTTCCCACATTGATCAATCATGCTCCCACTACATAGCTTTCTGGACAAAAAAGGCATCAAGGGACATCGGGAGAGAGCGGGAATATGGTACAGTTGTAGCATGACTTCCCTGCTTTTATACTCCATCCCCCTAGAAATAAAGGCCAATATTCCGTTTGCCTTCCGGATTACCTGCTGCACCTGTATGTTGACTTTTTGTGTTTCATGTACGAGGACACCCAGATCCCTCTGTACTGCAGCATTTTGTAGTATTTCTCCATTCAAATAATATTTTGCTTTTTTATTTTTCCTCCCAAAGTGGATGACTTCACATTTTCCCACATTATATTCCATCTGCCAAATTATTGCCCATTCGTTTAACTTGTCAATATCCCTTTGCAGACACTTTGTGTCCTCATCACAACTTGCTTTTCCACCTATCTTTGTATCATCAGCAAATTTGGCCACAAGACACTCTGTTCTTTCATCCAAGTCATTGATATATATTGTAAATAGTTGAGGCCCCAGCACTGAGCCCTGCGGCACCCCACTAGTTACAGATTGCCATTTTGAAAATGACCCTTTTATCCTGACTCTTTGTTTTCTGTTAGTTAGCCAATCCTCTATCCATGCCAGTATATTACCCCCAACACCACGAGCTCTTATCTTGTGCAGTAATCTTTTATGTGGCACCTTATCAAATGCCTTTTGGAAATCCAAATATACTGCATCCATTGGTTCCCCTTTATCCACCCTGCCCATTACCTCCTCAAAGAACTCTAATAAATTTGTCAGACACGATTTCCCCTTCATAAAACCATGTTAACTCTCCTTGATTGTATTATGAGTGTCCAAATGTCCTGCTACTACTTCCTTAATAATGGATTCTAGCATTTTCCCAATGACAGATGTTAGGCTAACTGGTCTATAGTTACCTGCTTTCTGTCTCACGCCCTTCTTGAATCGGGGTCTTATGTTTGCGGATTTCCAATCCGCTGGGACCTTTCCAGAATCTAGTGAATTCTGGAAGATTACAACCAATGCATCCACTATCTCTGTAGCCACTTCCTTTAAGACCCTCGGATGCAAGCCATCAGGTCCAGGGGACTTGTCAGCCTTTAGACCCATTAGTTTACCTAGTATTTTTTCTCTAGTGATAGTGATTGTTTTTAGTTCCTCCCTCCCCTTTGCCCTTTGATTTTCTACTATTATTGGTATATTATTAGTGTCTTCTACTGTGAAGACAGATACAAAATATCTGTTCAATTCCTCTGCCATTTCCTTGTTTTCCACTATTATTTCCCCAGTCTCATCCTCTAAGGGACCAATGTTTACTTTAGCTACCCTCTTCCTTTTTATATACTTGTAGAAGCTTTTACTGTCAGTTTTTATATTTCTTGCTAGTTTACTCTCATAATTTATTTTCTCCCTCTCTATTATTCTTTTAGTCATCCTTTGCTGGTTTTTAAAGTTTTCCCAATCTTCGGGCTTACCAGTAATCTTTGCCATGTTGTATGCTTTTTCTTTTAACCTGATACCATCCTTGACTTCCTTAGTTAGCCATGGTTGGTTCACCCTTTTCTTGGCGTCTTTCCTCCTCACAGGGATATATTTTTATTGCGAGTCATAAAATATCTTTTTAAATGTTTGCCACTGCTTATCCACCATCATACCATCTAATCTGTTTACCCAGTCCACTTTAACCAATTCCGTCCTCATTCCTTTATAATTGGCCTTATTTAAGTTTAATACAGTAGTTTCAGACCCAAGATCCTTGCTCTCAAATTGGATGTGAAATTTTATCATGTTATGATCATTGCTTCCCAAGGGATCCTTCACTTTGAGATCATTAATTAATCCTGTTTCATTACCCATTACCAGATCCAAAATGGCCTGTTCCCTGGTTGGTTCCCCGACGTATTGATCTAAGAAACAGTCCCTAATACACTCTATGAACTCCTCCTTCGGGCTATTTTTGCCAATTTGATTTGCCCAATCTATGTGAAAGTTAAAATTGCCCATGATTATTGCATTACCTTTTTTACAAGCCCCCCTTATTTCCTGATTTATATTTTGCCCGACAGTGTAGCTACTGTTAGGGGGCCTATATACTACTCCCACCAGTGATTTCTTTCCCTTGCTATTTCTTACCTCCACCCAAATTGATTCGACATCTTGATCTTCTGAGCCAAGATCATTTCTCACTATTATACCAATTTTATCCTTTATTAACAGAGCTACCCCACCACCTTTACCTTTTTTCGAGTCCGGATAATGACTATCTTACATTATATAACCATTCACGAATTTAAAAAGTCACCAGACCATTTCCGGGTCCTGGATTTAGGATTGGGCAGGGTAGCTCCCTAGCCTTGGTCCCAATTTTATTGTTAACTCAAAGGAACCCAACGCTGAATTTGGAAATCCAAATTTCGATGTCCCTCTTTACTTTAATTTCAATCCCTCTGACAAGTACCAGTGTGTTTAACTCTATCCTGATTATTTCATTAATCAGTCGGTTTCTCTATGGAGCGTGTGTCAGTGCCCTTGTTAAAAGTTCTCAGTCTCCTGGGCCACATTAACCATTTCATCTCCCCCTGCATGATCCCGAGAGGAATTTTACTTTCCAATACAATATTTTCATTAACCCTTAAAATATAGATTAAACAGTCCCAACCTGGTCCAAGTTACACTTTTAACACGTTTTTGTTTATTTTTTCGAAACTCTTCTTGGGCCACATTTATTCCGAAAGTTTTTGAGTCCATTTATCATTACAAAATTATCCCATTTCCAGAGAGCAGTGTTGTTGGACTGTCAGGATTTGTCAATGCACAATTTTATTTCCCCCAAATACTCCCTCTGATACATAAAACTGGACAGGAACCACTTAGTTTTAAATTAATTTGATCACCCCCTTAAATTTTAAGTAAATTTTCCCTTCTGGTGCTTGAACAGTAACTCATATCAATTATAATTGTCTTATCAATTTCACTTTCAGAAACAAATTACAACAATAAGAACATAAGAAATAGGAGCAGGAGTAGGCCACACGGCCCCTCGAGCCTGCTCCGCCATTCAATCAGATCATGGCTGATCTTCGACCTCAACTCCACTTTCCCGCCCGATCCCCATATCCCTTGATTCCCCTAGTGTCCAAAAATCTATCTATTTCCCCACACTTAGCAACCAGGCTTAATGGTTTTACAGAAAAGACAGAAGTGCCTGAAATTACTTTTAATTATTTCTATATCTCCCCCTCCTCAAGCACTCTGTCTTGGAAAATAACAAACCACCCTGAATTGGGTTAACACTGAGCCTTTGAGAGGCAAAGTTTTGATCCAAATGTCACCATGTTGTTTCATTTGATATCTGTCGATGTCTGTAGATACGGTCTTCAATTCCTAACGCACTGGATCGCTTCCACATCAACACATCCGCGGTCCCGAAAACCATAGCTCCCTATGTAAAAGAAAAATAGGAAATCCATTGTGGCTCCCCTTGAGAGCCCAAGGGGTTAAAAATAACAAACAATTCATTAAATTTCTTCTGTCGCCCTTTATCCCAGGACCACAGAAGACTCCACACACACATTTCTGTGAAGGAATCTAATTCCCTCACTCCAGGAGAAATAGTCAGCAAAGGGAGCTCAAAAATAATACCCAATATTTCTTTCCATCGCGTGGGGAAATATCCACTTCAACTAAGAAACTTAAAAATCTCATACGCTTATCTAAAGCACTACGACAATAGCACTAAATTATCTATTTTAAAGAATAATCCCTTTAAACTGAAAAAATGTTCACAGCAACATGGGAGAGACTGACGAGCTTTTCTGTCTATCTCCCAAAGTTTCTCTCTCTCTCTCTCTTGGAACTCACTAAGGGACAATAAAACTGCTTGTGAGTCAGCAGATTAACCTGCTGGAAGCTCCGGGCTGGGGGAGGAGTCAATCACAACAGTAGTTTTTTTCTTAGCTGTAATCCCTTTAAAACACAAAGAAGTTCAAATTGATCTTTTCCCAAAAAGTCTTTGTGCTTTTAGCACAGTGAAAACTTGCACAAAGATCCTAATGCAATTAAACTTTGGATAATACATTTCAGTGTCCCTGACTTCCAATTTTCAAAACATGAGCCATGAAGGCACAAAAGATTTATCAATTTTATCCAACTGTTAAAACAGCAGAAATCAATAGTATTTCCTTCTATTAACTTTAAACAGCCCATGAAACAATTCTGCAATACAATCGAACCCCTCCTCCAGATCGTGATCAGAGAGATAGCAGAGATCCTTAAACCATTCTGTTTATCCCTTCATGGTCACTTTGTTATGACCACAAGATCAAAGGGTCAGTTCGCTAACAGTTATCACATTTCAGTAATGTACAGAATCTTACAACACCAGGTTATAGTCCAACAATTTTATTTGAAAATCACAAGCTTTCGGAGGCTTTCTCCTTCATCAGGTGAATGTGGAAATCCTTGAACGTTTCGCATTTATATTTAGAGAACAATACCCGGTGATTACATTGTTCTCTGACTATAAATGCGAAACGTTCAAGGATTTCCACATTCACCTGACGAAGGAGATAATCTCCGAAAGCTTGTGATTTTCAAATAAAATTGTTGGACTATAACCTGGTGTTGTAAGATTCTTTACATTTGTCAACCCCAGTCCATCACCGGCATCTCCACATCACATTTCAGTAAAACATGGTTAAACAAATAGAAGTTACTTTAAGAAGTCCTAATATTCTAACATGTCATTCACACTCACCAACACTCAACACAACTTAAACTTCAAATCACTCGACGTTTACTTCAGATCATTGAGCGTTTAAGAAATTCAAAATGCCAATTTTTATGTGATGATCTCATGTCCGGAATTTGAGACGTTCACATCTTTTTTATATGAACCAGAATTTTACTTGGCCAAGTCAAGGTCTGGTTTCCACAATTTAATAGGTCAGTTAACCTCAATAACTCCAATTTTAATTCAACAATATCAGAATTAAACACAAGACAAACAGATACAATTATCAGTACAGCAGGTGCTTGCAAAAACCCAGAACATTACATTGTCTTTTGTTTCGTTCTTTCTTCAGGCACGCAGTTCTAAAAACTGTAAAGATACTGGAAATAATTGCTTTCACAGCTGAACAAAACCCTTGTTACATTTCTTTGTCTTAAAAAAAAGAGGAGCCACAGCCAATGGCCTCAAACATTCACACAAGCTTTTTAAAGGGACAGTACAGCCACACAAGCTTTTTAAAGGGACAGTACAGCCACACAAGCTTTTTAAAGGGACAGTACAGCCACACAAGCTTTTTAAAGGGACAGTACAGCCACACAAGCTTTTTAAAGAGACTGTACAGCCACACAGGCATTTAAAAGAGGCAGTAAAAGCCACACAAACTTTTTAAAGACACAGCACACTGAAAACAAAAGAACACATTCTGCAGCTTGCAAAGCAGTAGAAAAAAGATAGGATCTTCCCCTTTCTCCTTCTCTATTCCATCAGACTAATTTATCCTTGATACAGTTTTTCATGTCTGCCAAACTGGGATAGAGCCTGGCTAGTTCTTCCCCTCCCCCAGGTCCTGCCTCCTTGCGGGGGTGCTCCACAATCTCTGGCAAAATGTCCCTTTTTACTACAGTTGCAACATTTCTTATCAGCACAGATGTTTATTCTGGGTCCCGCTTTCTCCCATGCTGGAACTTGCATGGTGTTTACCTGTCTTGCTTTTCCAAATTGAGCTATCCTACGTTTACAATGGGAATGAGATATTTCTGGCCCTCTACAGCTTTCTTTGTTGGAGCTCATCTGTACTCATGTGGCTGCCTTTAGGTCATCCCTCTCTAACACTTCCAGCACACTTTGTTCCAATACCTCACAGCTTTGACTTCTTTCTTTCAAAGCCTCCGCACAGGTAACATTATTTGCCCGAGCCAATGTAAGATCCTTTGACAGTTGCCCCTTCTCTTCCTGTTCCTTCTTAAAAACATCTTTCAACCTCTTACAATCTTTCTTTAGGTTAGCTACTTCTGTTT
The DNA here is from genome assembly GCF_035084215.1 of Heptranchias perlo. Classification (NCBI taxonomy): domain Eukaryota; kingdom Metazoa; phylum Chordata; class Chondrichthyes; order Hexanchiformes; family Hexanchidae; genus Heptranchias; species Heptranchias perlo. Next base: position 73,300,442 of record NC_090338.1, on the reverse strand, counting down.
CTAACCCTTGCTTTTCCTTCTCATCACTTTTGTTTTGTTTGCTGATGGTATGTTTTTTTTTATTTGTTCATGGGTTGTGGTTTCTGTCGAGGCCGGCATTTATTGCCCATCCCTAATTGCCCTCGAGAAGGTGGTGGTGAGCCGCCTTCTTGAACCGCTGCAGTCCGTGTGGTGAAGGGAGTTCCAGGATTTTGACCCAGCGATGATGAAGGAACGGTGATATATTTCCAAGTCGGGATGGTGTGAGACTTGGAGGGGAACGTGCAGGTGGTGTTGTTCCCATGTGCCCGCTGCTCTTGTCCTTCTAGGTGGTAGAGGGCGCAGGTTTGGGAGGTGCTGTCGAAGAAGCCTTGGCGAGTTGCTGCAGTCCATCCTGTGGATGGTACACACGGCAGCCACTGTGCACAGGGCATGGATGGGCACATGGGACTGGGATGTTATAGCTATTACTGAAACATGGCTAAGGGAGGGGCAGGACTGGCAGCTCAATGTTCCAGGGTACAGATGCTATAGGAAAGATAGAGCAGGAGGTAAGAGAGGAGGGGGAGTTGCGTTCTTGATTAGGGAGAACATCACGGCAGTAGTGAGAGAGGATATATCCGAGGGTTCGCCCACGGAGTCTATATGGGTAGAACTGAAAAATAAGAAGGGAGAGATCACGTTGATAGGATTGTACCACAGACCCCCAAAAAGTCAACGGGAAATTGAAGAGCAAATATGTAAGGAGATTACAGACAGCTGCAAGAAAAATAGGGTGGTAATAGTAGGGGACTTTAACTTTCCCAACATTGACTGGGACAGCCATAGCATTAGGGGCTTGGATGGAGAGAAATTTGTTGAGTGTATTCAGGAGGAATTTCTCATTCAGTATGTGGATGGCCCGACTAGAGAGGGGGCAAAACTTGACCTCCTCTTGGGAAATAAGGAAGGGCAGGTGACAGAAGTGTTAGTGAGGGATCACTTTGGGACCAGTGATCATAATTCCATTAGTTTTAAGATAGCTATGGAGAAGGATAGGTCTGGCCCAAAAGTTAAAATTCTAAATTGGGGAAAGGCCAATTTTGATGGTATTAGACAGGAACTTTCAGAAGTTGATTGGGAGAGTCTGTTGGCAGGCAAAGGGACATCTGGTAAGTGGGAGGCTTTCAAAAGTGTGTTAACCAGGGTTCAGGGTAAGCACATTCCTTATAAAGTGAAGGGCAAGGCTGGTAGAAGTAGGGAACCTTGGATGACTCGGGAGATTGAGGCTCTAGTCAGAAAGAAGAAGGAGGCATATGACATGCATAGGCAGCTGGGATCAAGTGGATCCCTTGAAGAGTATAGAGATTGCCGGAGTAGAGTTAAGAGAGAAATCAGGAGGGCAAAAAGGGGATATGAGATTGCTTTGGCAGATAAGGCAAAGGAGAATCCAAAGAGCTTCTACAAATACATAAAAGGCAAAAGAGTAACTAGGGAGAGAGTAGGGCCACTTAAGGATCAACAAGGTCATCTATGTGTGGAACCACAAGAGATGGGTGAGATCCTAAATGACTATTTCGCATCGGTATTTACGGTTGAGAAAGTCATGGATGTTAGGGAACTTGGGGAAATAAATAGTGATGTCTTGAGGAGTGTACATATTACAGAGAGGGAGGTGCTGGAAGTCTTAATGCGCATCAAGGTAGATAAATCTCCGGGACCTGATGAAATGTATCCCAGGACGTTATGGGAGGTTAGGGAGGAAATTGCGAGTCCCCTAGCAGAGATATTTGAATCATCGACAGCTACAGGTGAGGTGCCTGAAGATTGGAGGGTAGCAAATGTTGCGCCTTTGTTTAAGAAGGGCGGCAGGGAAAAGCCTGGGAACTACAGACCGGTGAGCCTGACATCTGTAGTGGGTAAGTTGTTAGAGGGTATTCTGAGAGACAGGATCTACGGGCATTTGGAGAGGCAGGGACTGATTAGGAACAGTCAGCATGGTTTTGTGAGAGGAAAATCATGTCTCACAAATTTGATTGAGTTTTTTGAAGGGGTAACCAAGAAGATAGATGGGGGCTGTGCAGTAGACGTGGTCTACATGGACTTTAGCAAAGCCTTTGACAAGGTACCGCGTGGTAGGTTGTTACATAAGGTTAAATCTCACGGGATCCAAGGTGAGGTAGCCAGTTGGATACAAAATTGGATTGACGGCAGAAGACAGAGGGTGGTTGTAGAGGGTTGTTTTTCAAACTGGAGGCCTGTGACCAGCGGTGTGCCTCAGGGATCAGTGCTGGGTCCGCTGTTATTTGTTATTTATATTAATGATTTGGATGAGAATTTAGGAGGCATGGTTAGTAAGTTTGCAGATGACACCAAGATTGGTGGCATTGTGGACAGTGAAGAAGGTTATCTAGGATTGCAACGGGATCTTGATAAATTGGGCCAGTGGGCCGATGAATGGCAGATGGAGTTTAATTTAGACAAATGTGAGGTGATGCATTTTGGTCGATCAAATCGGGCCAGGACCTACTCCGTTAATGGTAGGGCATTGGGGAGAGTTATAGAACAAAGAGATCCAGGAATACAGGTTCATAGCTCCTTGAAAGTGGAGTCACAGGTGGATCGGGTGGTGAAGAAGGCATTCAGCATGCTTGGTTTCATTGGTCAGAACATTGAATACAGGAGTTGGGATGTCTTGTTGAAATTGTACAAGACATTAGTTAGGCCACACTTGGAATACTGTGTACAGTTCTGGTCACCCTATTATAGAAAGGATATTATTAAACTAGAAAGAGTGCAGAAAAGATTTACTAGGATGCTACCGGGACTTGATGGTTTGACTTATAGGGAGAGGTTGGATAGACTGAGACTTTTTTCCCTGGAGAGTTGGAGGTTTCGGGGTGATCTTATAGAAGTCTATAAAATAATGAGGGGCATAGATAAGGTCGATAGTCAAAATCTTTTCCCAAAGGTAGGGGAGTCTATAACGAGGGGGCATAGATTTAAGGTGAGAGGGGAGAGATACAAAAGTGTCCAGAGGGGCAATTTTTTCACTCAAAGGGTGGTGAGTGTCTGGAACGAGCTGCCAGAGGCAGTAGTAGAGGCGGGTACAATTTTGTCTTTTAAAAAGCATTTGGACAGTTACATGGGTAAGATGGGTATAGAGGGATATGGGCCAAGTGCAGGAAATTGGGACTAGCTTAGTGGTATAAGCTGGGCGACATGGACATGTTGGGCCGAAGGGCCTGTTTCCATGTTGTAAACTTCTATGATTCTATGATTCTATGAAGGGAGTGAATGTTTAGGGTGGTGGATGGGGTGCCAATCAATTGGGCTGCTTTGTCCTGGATGGTGTCGAGCTTCTTGAGTGTTGTTGGAGCTGCACTCATCCAAGCAAGTGGAGAGTATTCCATCACACTCCTGACTTGTGCCTTGTAGATGGTGGAAAGGCTTTGGGGAGTCAGGAGATGAGTCACTCGCTGCAGAATACCCAGCCTCTGACCTGCTCTTGTAGCCACAGTATTTATATGGCTGGTCCAGTTAAGTTTCTGGTCAATGGTGACCCCCAGGATGTTGATGGTGGGGGATTCGGCGATGGTAATGCCGTTGAATGTCAAGGGGAGGTGGTTAGACTCTCTCTTGTTGGAGATGGTCATTGCCTGGCACTTGTCTGGCGCAAATGTTACTTGCCACTTATCAGCCCAAGCCTGGATGTTGTCCAGGTCTTGCTGCATGCGGGCTCGGACTGCTTCATTATTTGAGGGGTTGCGAATGGAACTGAACACTGTGGAATCATCAGCGAACATCCTCATTTCTGACTTTATGATGGAGGGAAGGTCATTGATGAAGCAGCTGAAGATGGTTGGGCTGAGGACACTGCCCTGAGGAACTCCTGCAGCAATGTCCTGGGGCTGAGATGATTGGCCTCCAACAACCACTACCATCTTCCTTTGTGCTCGGTATGACTCAAGCCACTGGAGAGTTTTCCCCCTGATTCCCATTCACTTCAATTTTACTAGGGCTCCTTGGTGCCACACTCAGTCAAATGCTGCCTTGATGTCAAGGGCAGTCACTCTCACCTCACCTCTGGAATTGAGCTCTTTTGTCCATGTTTGGACCAAGGCTGTAATGAGGTCTGGAGCCGAGTGGTCCTGGCAGTACCCAAACTGAGCATCGGTGAGCAGGTTATTGGTTAGTAAGTGCCACTTGATAGCACTGTCGACGACACCTTCCATCACTTTGCTGATGATTGAGAGTAGACTGATGGGGTGGTAATTGGCCGGATTGGATTTGTCCTGCTTTTTGTGGACAGGACATACCTGGGCAATTTTCTACATTGTCAGGTAGATGCCAGTGTAGTTGCTGTATTGGAACAGCTTGGCTAGAGGCGCAGCTAGTTATGGAGCACAAGTCTTCAGCACTACAGCTGGGATGTTGTCGGGGCCCATAGCCTTTGCTGTATCCATATTTCAGTCTGTTTTGTTTGTTTCCTTGGTAACTCCATTGCCAAGTATTTTTGAATTGCCGCTTCCATTGTTATTTATTTCACCCATCTCTACCTGTTTCTGATTCTCAAACGTAGTCCTTTATCCTTCCTATTATACCTGTTTCTGTCTAAACGTTAGCTCCAGTATTGTTTTAACTCGTTCTGTTATAACTTCCAGCTGTACGTTAGCTCCAGTAAAACCCTTTCTGCCAGGACACAGTATTTTCACTTTCATTGCCTGACTCTGTCAGTGTTCCATCTGGGGTGCCATTAATGTCGGGAATTCCTTATTTTGTGTGATTCTTGGACACTGGACGAATAGTCAAGCAAAGAAAGCCACCCTCAGTCATGGTAGTTTCATTAATCACAAGTAATTATTTAATGATGTTATCATTCATATGAGCATTCATGAAGCAAAATCAAACCATACAAATAACTTTCCTCCACAAAATTCCCCTACACACTTAATAATGTGCAACATTATTATGACTTAACAATTCATGCACCAGGCAAATCATTGATACATATCCTTTAAACCAAGGATTTTGCTCAACGGGCCTGAAGGCTGATCAGCTGTTCAGTACTCGAGGGCCTCTTCTTCTTGCGTGATATTCAACTGCAGTGTGCGTTCCTTGTGACTGCCGGGTGTTGAAGAGAAGAGAGAGAGAGAGAGAAGAGGAGGGTAGAACCTGCTCTTCTCTCAAAGTCTTCTTTTTCCATTGTTTTTTACCAATGGGACGTAGGATTGGGGAGGGTCTTTCTTTTTGTCCAATTGCTCCCTGTTGCTGTACCTCAATCATCAACATACTGCAATGATTGACAGTTTAGGCTTTGATCATGTGACTGGAGAACGTTTGATGCAGAAAAGACCATGGGCCCGATGTTAGCAGGGCTGCTGGGTTCTCGGCGGGGGGGCTGTCGGGCGCGTGGGTAACGCGCCCAGTGAAATTAGTCAGCTTCCCGCGCGATTGTAGCATCCAATCCACTAATTGGATCCACTTACCTGCTCCTCCGGGTTCCCCGCTGCTGATCTGCGCGTCGGGCGGGCTGCGCATGCGCAGTAAGATCTGTCAGCTGGAGGAGCTCTATTTAAAGGGGCAGTCCTCCACTGACTGATGTTGCAACAAACAGAAAAAATTACAGCATGGAGCAGCCCAGGGGGAAGGCTGCTCCCAGGTTAATGATGCCTCACTCCAGGTATCAATACATGGGGTGAGGAGGAGGGGGAGGACAGAGATCTTCCCCCCGGCGGGCGGGAGGAAGCGGCCTGCCTCTGCCATCAGGAAGGCCTGGCTCGAGGTGGCAGAGGAGGTCACCAGCACCACCAACATATCACCCACCTGCATACAGTGCAGGAGGCACTGCAATGACCTCAGTCGGTCAGCCAAAGTGGGTACACTTACTCTTTCCCCTACACTCCGTCTGCCACATCACCGCCCCCACCCCACATCTCCTTCGGCACTGCCAACACTACTCTGTCACATCACCCCTCACACCCACTCAAACCTCATCCTCATCTTACCTGCACCTACTCACCTCGCCAGTACTCATCCCGCCACTACCACTCAACCCAATCCTCATACAATCTCATGGCTCTATCTCATACTCACCTTCTCATGCATCTCTCTCACGGCCAGCCTCACTCAACCTGCCACTACCTGTGCTGCAGCCACAGGGCATGCATCAGATATGTGCAGTAGGCAGCGTGAGGCAAACGTGTCGTGAGCATGAAGGGGATGCACAAGGGTGTTTGAGGGTTTGTCATGGTTGTTACTTATAATGAATTTCTGACCAACTCACATCACATATTATATTGGCACCACTACTGCCATGTCTTTGCGAATCTTGTCTGGTTTGTGCAATAATGCCCTTTCCTGAGGATCACGATGAAGACCCACAACTGATGCCACCCATTGTGTCACTGCAGAGTGGGTGTAGGTGTATTTGCAGGGCTCTTTTGTGCAGACGGCTGAGAGACGTCGGCGATGTCCCCAGTGGCACCCTGGAAGGATGCGGAGGAGAGGTTGTTGAGGGCAGTGGTGACTTTGACAGCGACAGGTAAGAAGATGGTGCTCGGGCCAGCCAGGAGCAGCTTGGCATGAAGGAGGCTGCAGATGTCCACGACTACATGTCGAGTGACTCTGAGCCTCCGTGTGCACTGCTGCTCAGAGAGGTCCAGGAAGCTGAGCCTCGGTCTGTGGACCCTGTGGCGAGGGTAGTGCCCTCTGCGACGCATCTCTCTCTGCGGTTGCCCTCCTCCTGCTGTGCAGGTGGATGTGTCACAGCACTGTGTTGTGGAGCTCTACGTGTCAGAGGTGGACGGCGTGGATGGCGAGGCTGGTGATGCTGTTCGCCCTCCGAGGAGGTCATGACTGCAGCTACGGCGGCCCCCATCCGCAAGATGTACATCTGAGGGAGTCCGCAAGGTAGGTACATGTTTCTGGACACCGGGGTAATTGTGCAAGTTGGTGACTTTGATTGTCAGGGGGAGGGTGGTGGAGGCCAAACTTTGTCCCAAGTGACAGAGTGGCCTCCTGCAATGGGTGAGGGTCTCCCCCCCATCACCTGTCAAATGGACCTTTGCAGCTGCCACAGGCTGACAGCTGCAACACGTCCATTTGGACTGGGACTGTTTCCCCCAGTGTGGGAAACAGTCCCAGTTTGCTCCAAAATCCCACCCCTCCTCACATAATCCCTTAATCAGGTCAGTTAATGACCTGAACAAGCAAAATAAATACTTTCAAGTGGCATCCCGCTGGCTTTAATTGCCTGCGGGATTCCCACCAGCGGGGGCTGCGCGCGCACGCCGGCGCGTCAGCGGGGAACCCGGAAGTGCACGGGTTCGAGGCGGGCTCCGGTCCCGCTTCAGGATGTCACGATTTTCGGGGCCCCCTCGCCAGAAACGCACCCGATAGCGGGTGCTAAAATGCCGCCCCATGTGTTTGAATGATGGGTTGTAAAAGGCCCCTTACTTTTCTTTGCCCAGACAGTCTTAATGGTCTTTACGTCTCCAATTTTGATTGCTGCAATGGTGTCAAATCCATTCCTTATACCATTTGACCATATGCTGGAAGCAATCCTATTTGATGTTTTACAAACCCCAGTACTTTTGAACAGATTACCAGATAGGAATGAGAGGCCCATGCTTTTTTCACACCTATCATTGGTTTCCTGATCTGAAGCCTTTGATGTATATCCTTGTTGCCTTTTCTTACATTACCCCCTGCTGTGTTGAAAAGCTTGTGCTTCCAAAAGCCGATGTGTTTTGAAAACCTGACAACACTTTAAGCTCAATATTATCCATCTAGCTTATTTATTTAATAATCTAGATATCTATTCACGGTACAGTGTCCTCAATCCCAAAACTCAGACTTCTCCAATGCCGTCAGCGTCAGTGAGGGAAAAACAGGATTTGTGAGAACACAGTTTACCACATTACTGTGTTTGCAGGTTTTCATATGTCTTTTTAAAAAGGGGTACAGTTAACCCTTTCCTTCAAATGTTTTTTGTTAAAGGAGTTTTGAAGCCCATACGACCACCAAAATGCTCTCCCACTGAAACTCCTTCCACCTGCCCAGCTTCATTCCCAAAAACTAAATCCAGAACTGCCCCCCGCCACTCTTGTTGAGCTTGCTACGTACTGGTTAAAAAAGTTCTCCTAAATGCAATCTAAGAATTCTGCGCCCTCTATACCTTTTACACTGATTCTATCCCAGTTAATATTCGGGTAGTTGAAATCCCCTACTATTACTGCCCTATTGTTTTTGCACTTCTCAGAATTTTATCAGGATCTGTCCACTGAATAACATCAGGATCTGTCCACTGAATAACGCCAGGATCTGTACATTGAATACCACCAGAATCTGTACACTGAATAACACCAGGATCTGTACACTGAATAACACCAGGATCTATACACTGAATAACACCAGGATCTGTACACTGAATAACATCAGGATCTGTGCACTGAATAACACCAGGATCTGTACACTGAATAACACCAGGATCTGTCCACTGAATAACGCCAGGATCTGTACATTGAATACCACCAGAATCTGTACACTGAATAACACCAGGATCTGTACACTGAATAACACCAGGATCTGTGCACTGAATAACACCAGGATCTGTACACTGAATAACACCAGAATCTGAACACTGAATAACACCAGAATCTGTACACTGAATAACATCAGGATCTGTACACTGAATAACACCAGAATCTGTACACTGAATAACACCAGAATCTGTACACTGAATAACACCAGAATCTGTACACTGAATAACACCAGGATTTGTTGACTAAATTTCACCAGAATCAATGTGGAAAATTGTTCAGCTATGTCCTCGCCATAAAGCTGTGGGAGAACCTTCACCAAACAGACAGCAGCAGTTCAGGAAGAAGGCTCACCACCACCTTCTCAAGGGCAACTAGGGATGGGCATTAAATACTGGCCTAGCTAGCGGCACCCATATCCTTAGAATGAAAATAAGAGGTGAGTGGGACTGCCCTCGACTGGTTCCATTCTTATCTATCCAGTCATAGCCAGAGAATCTCCTGCAATGGCTTCTCTTTCCACTCCCGCACAATTACCTCTGGAGTTCCCCAAGGATCTACCCTAGGACCCTTCCTATTTCTCATCTACATGCTGTTCCTTAGCGACATCCAAAATATAACGTCAGGTTCCACATGTACGCTGCCGACACCCTGCTCTACTTCACCACCATCTCTCTAGACCCCTCTGCTGCCTTTGATTTTTCAACTGCTGCTTATCCAACATCCATGTTGAGGCAAAATTTCCTCCAAATTGGGAAGACCGAAGCCATTGTCTTCAGAACCTACCACAAACTCCGTTCCCTCACCACAGATTTCATCCCCTTCCCTACCTGCTCTCAGGCTGAAGCAGACTGTTCGCAACCTTGGCATCCTATTTGACCCTGAGTTGGACTTCCAACCTAATATTCTCTTCATCACCAAGACCTCCTGCTTCCACCTCCGTAATACCATCTGTTTCTGCCCCTGCCTCAATCCTCTTGCTGCTGAATTCATCCTTAGTTTTGTCACCTCCAGACTTCACTAATCCAATGTTCTCCCTTCTTTCCGCCTTCCATAAACTTAAGCTCATCCAAAACTCTGCTGCCCGTATCCTAACTCGCATCAAGTCCCGTTCACCCACCACCCTCTTTTTAAAAAAATTCATTCATGGGATGTGGGCGCCACTGGCAAGGCCAAAATTTATTGGCCCTCCCTAAATGCCCTTGAGAAGGTGGTGGTGAGCCGCATTCTTGAACCGCTGCAGTCCGTGTGGTGAAGGTTCTCCCACAGTGCTGTTAGGAAGGGAGATCCGGGATTTTGACCCAGCGACGATGAAGGAACGGCGATATATTTCCAAGTCGGGAGGTGCTGTCGAAGAAGCCTTGGCGAGTTGCTGCAGTGAATCCTGTGGATGGTACACACTGCAGCCACAGTGCGCCAGTGCTCACTGAACTACATTGGCTCCCGGTCCAGCAATGCCTCGATTTTAAAATTCTCACCCTCGTCTTCCGATCCCTCCATGGCCTTGGCCCTCCCGATCTCTTTGGCCTCCTCCAGTCCTACAACCCTTCGCGAACTCTGCTTTCCCCCACTTCCATTGCCCCACCACAGGCGGCCGTGCCTTCAGCCGTCTAAGCCCTAAACTCTGGAATTCCCTCCCCAAACATCTCGCCTCTCCACCTCACACTCCTCCATTAAGACCATCCTCAAAACATGGCACTTGATCAAGCTATTGGTCATCTGTCTTAATATCTCCTTCCTTGGCTCCATAAAAGAAATAATTTAAACAAGACTTATATTTATATTGCATTTTTCACAACATCAGAAATTCCTATGTTTTACTATGTTAAAGGCAATTTAAACATGGAAGTTCTTTTACCCACTAACACACGTATAGTCTATAACCACTACCCCAGGTACAGTCTATAACCACTACCCCAGGTAGAGTCTATAACCACTACCTCAGGTAGAGTCTATAACCACTACCCCAGGTACAGTCTATAACCACTACCCCAGGTACAGTCTATAACCACTAACCCAGGTACAGTCTATAACCACTACCCCAGGTAGAGTCCACAACCACTACCACAGGTAGAGTCTATAACCACTACCCCAGGTAGAGTCTATAACCACTACCCCAGGTAGAGTCTATAACCACTACCCCAGGTACAGTCTATACCCATTACCCCAGGTACAGTCTATACCCATTACCCCAGGTACAGTCCATACCCATCACCCCAGGTACAGTCTACACCCATCACCCCAGGTACAGTCTATACCCATTACCTCAGGTACAGTCGATACCCATTACCTCAGGTACAGTCTATACCCATTACCCCAGGTACAGTCTATACCCATTATCTCAGATACAGTCTATACCCATTACCCAGCTACAGTCTATACCCAATACCCCAGGTACAGTCTATACCCAATACCCCACGTACAGTCTATACCCAATACCCCAGGTACAGTCTATACCCAATACCCCAGGTACAGACTATACCCAACACCCCAGGTACAGTCTATTCCCAGTACCCCAGGTACAGTCTATATCCATTACCTCAGCACAGTCTATACGCATTACCCCAGGTACAGTCTATACCCAATAGCCCAGGTACAGTCTTTATCCATTACCTCAGGTGCAGTCTATACTCATTACCCCAGGTACAGTCTATACCCCTTACCCCAGGTACAGTCTATACCCATTACCCCAGGTACAGTCCATACCCCTTACCCCAGGTGCAGTCTATACCCCTTAACCCAGGTGCAGTCTACACCCATTACCCCAGGTACAGTCGATACCCCTTACCCCAGGTACAATCGATACCCAACACCCCAGGGACAGTCTATACCTATTACCCCAGGTACAGTCTATACACCTTACCCCAGGTACAGTTTATACCCCTTACCCCAGGCACAGTATATACCCTTAACCCCAGGTACAGTCTATACCCATTTCCCAGGTGCAGTCTATACCCAAAACCCCAGGTACAGTCTGTACCCATTACCCCAGGTACAGTCTATACCCACTACCCCAGGAACAGTCTATACCCATTACCCCAGGTACAGTCTATACCCATTACCCAGGTACAGTCTATACCCAAAACCCCAGGTACAGTCTATACCCCTTACCTCAGGTACAGTCTACACCCATTACCCCAGGTACAGTCTATACCCCTTAACCCAGGTGCAGTCTATACCCATTACCCCAGGTACAGTCGATACACCTTACCCCAGGCACAGTATATACCCATTGCCCCAGATACAGTCTATACGCACCACCCCAGATACTTTCCATACCCCTTACGCCAGGTACAGTCTATACCCCTTACCCTAGGCACAGTATATACACATTACCCCAGATACAGTCATTACCTATTACCCCAGGTACAGTCTACACCCAACACCCCAGGTACAGTCTATACCTATTACCCCAGGTACAGTCTATACCCCTTAGCCCAGGCACAGTATATACCCCTTACCCCAGGTACAGTCTATACCCATTAACCCAGGTACAGTCTACACCCAAAACCCCAGGTACAGTCTATACCCATTACCTCGGGTACAGTCTATACCCATTTCCCCAGGTACAGTCTATACCCATTACCTCAGGTACAGTCTATACCCAAAACCCCAGGTACAGTCTATACCCATTGCCCCAGGTACAGTCTATACCCATTTCCCCAGGTACAGTCTATACCCATTAACCCTGGTACATTCTATACCCATTACCCCAGGTACATTCTATACCCATTACCTCAGGTACAGTCGATACCCATTTCCCCAGGTACAGTCTATACCCATTATCTCAGGTGCAGTCTATACCCATTTCCCCAGGTACAGTCTATACCCCTTACCCCAGGTGCAGTCTATACCCATTACCCCAGGTGCAGTCTATACCCATTACCCCAGGAACAGTCTATACACATTATCTCAGGTGCAGTCTATACCCATTACCCCAGGTTCAGTCTATACCCATTATCTCAGGTGCAGTCTATACCCATTTCCCCAGGTACAGTCTATACCCCTTACCCCAGGTACAGTCTATACCCATTACCCCAGGAACAGTCTATACACATTATCTCAGGTGCAGTCTATACCCATTACCCCAGGTACAGTCTATACCCATTATCTCAGGTACAGTTTATACCCATTACCCCAGGTACAGTCTATACCCATTATCCCAGGTACAGTCTATACCCCTTACCCCAGGTACAGTCGATACCCATTACCCCAGGTACAGTCTATACCCCTTACCCCAGGTGCAGTCGATACCCATTACCCCAGGTGCAGTCTATACCCATTACCCCAGGTACAGTCTATGCCCATTACCCCAGGTACAGTCGATGCCCATTACCCCAGGTACAGTCTATACCCCTTACCCCAGGTACAGTCGATATCCATTACCCCAGGTGCAGTCTATACCCCTTACCCCAGGTGCAGTCTATACCCATTACCCCAGGAACAGTCTATACCCATTATCTCAGGTGCAGTCTATACCCATTACCCCAGGTACAGTGTATACCCCTTACCCCAGGTACAGTCGATACCCATTACCCCAGGAACAGTCTATACCCCTTACCCCAGGTGCAGTCTATACCCCTTACCCCAGGTGCAGTCTATACCCATTACCCCAGGAACAGTCTATCCCCATTATCTCAGGTGCAGTCGATACCCATTACCCCAGGTGCAGTCTATACCCATTACCCCAGGTACAGTCTATCCCCATTATCTCAGTTACAGTCTATACCCATTATCTCAGGTGCAGTCTATACCCATTTACGCAGGTACAGTCTATACCCATTACCCCAGGTACAGTCTATACCCATTATCTCAGGTACAGTCCATACCCAAAAGCCCAGGTACAGTCTTTATCCATTACCCCAGGTACAGTCTATCCCCCTTACCCCAGGTACAGTCGATACCCATTACCCCAGGTACAGTCTATACCCATTACCCCAGGTGCAGTCCATACTCATTACCCCAGGTACAGTCTATACCCATTACCCCAGGTACAGTCTATACCCCTTACCCCAGGTACAGTCGATACCCATTACCCCAGGTACAGTCTACACCCCTTACCCCAGGTGCAGTCTATACCCATTACCCCAGGTACAGTCTATGCCCCTTACCCCAGGTACAGTCTATACCCATTACCCCAGGTACAGTCTATACCCCTTACCCCAGGTGCAGTCTATAACCATTACCCCAGCTGCTGTCTATACCCATTACCCCAGCTGCAGTCTATACCCATTACCCCAGGTGCAGTCTATACCCCTTACCCCAGGTACAGTCGATACCCATTACCCCAGGTGCAGTCTATACGCCTTACCCCAGGTACAGTCTATACCCCTTACCCCAGGTGCAGTCTATACCCATTACCCCAGGTGCAGTCTATACCCCTTACCCCAGGTACAGTCTATACCCATTACCCCAGGTACAGTCTATACCCATTACCCCAGGAACAGTCTATACCCATTACCCCAGGTGCAGTCTATACCCCTTACCCCAGGTACAGTCTATACCCATTACCCCAGGTGCAGTCTATACCCCTTACCCCAGGTGCAGTCTATACCCCTTACTCCAGGTGCAGTCTATACCCATTATCTCAGGTACAGTCTATACCCAATAGCCCAGGTACAGTCTTTATCCATTACCCCAGGTACAGTCGATACCCATTACCCCAGGTACAGTCTATGCCCCTTACCCCAGGTACAGTCGATACCCATTACCCCAGGTACAGTCGATACCCCTTAACCCAGGTGCAGTCTATACCCATTAGCCCAGGTGCTGTCTATACTCATTACCCCAGGTACAGTCTATACCCCTTACCCCAGGTACAGTCGATACCCATTACCCCAGGTACAGTCTATACCCCTTACCCCAGGTGCAGTCTGTTCCCATTACCCCAGGTACAGTCTATACCCCTTACCCCAGGTACAGTCTATACTCATTACCCCAGGTACAGTCTATACCCCTTACCCCAGGTGCAGTCTGTTCCCATTACCCCAGGTACAGTCTACAGCCCTTACCCCAAGTACAGTCTATACTCATTACCCCAGGTACAGTCTATACCCATTACCCCAGGTACAGTCTATACCCCTTACCCCAGGTACAGTCGATACCCATTACCCCAGGTACAGTCTATACCCCTTACCCCAGGTGCAGTCTATACCCATCACCCCAGGAACAGTCTATACCCATTATCTCAGGTGCAGTCTATACCCATTACCCCAGGTACAGTCTATACCCATTTCCCCAGGTACAGTCTATACCCATTACCCCAGGTACAGTCTATACCCATTATCTCAGGTGCAGTCTATACCCATTACCCCAGGTACAGTCTATACCCATTATCTCAGGTACAGTCTATACCCATTTCCCCAGGTACAGTCTATACCCATTACCCCAGGTACAGTCTATACCCATTATCTCAGGTACAGTCCATACCCAATAGCCCAGGTACAGTCTTTATCCATTACCCCAGGTACAGTCTATACCCCCTACCCCAGGTACAGTCGATACCCATTACCCCAGGTACAGTCTATACCCAAAATCCCAGGTACAGTCTGTACCCCTTACCCCAGGTACAGTCTATACCCACTACCCCAGGTACAGTCTATACCCATTACCCAGGTACAGTCTATACCCAAAACGCCAGGTACAGTCTATACCCCTTACCTCAGGTACAGTCTATACCCATTACCCCAGGTACAGTCTCTACCCATTACCCCAGCTACAGTCTATACCCATTATCTCAGGTACAGTCTTTATCCATTACCCCAGGTACAGTCTATACCCATTACCCCAGGTAAAGTCAATACCCATTACCCCAGGTACAGTCTATACCCCTTCACCCAGGTGCAGTCTATACCCATTACCCCAGGTACAGTCGATACACCTTACCCCAGGCACAGTATATACCCATTGCCCCAGATACAGTCTATACGCACCACCCCAGATACTTTCTATACCCCTTACCCCAGGTACAGTCTATACCCCTTACCCTAGGCACAGTATATACACATTACCCCAGATACAGTCATTACCTAGTACCCCAGGTACAGTCTATACCCAACACCCCAGGTACAGTCTATACCTATTACCCCAGGTACAGTCTATGCCCCTTACCCCAGGCACAGTATATACCCCTTACCCCAGGTACAGTCTATACCCCTTACCCCAGGTACAGTCTGTACACAAAACCCCAGGTACAGTCTATACCCATTTCCCCAGGTACAGTCTATACCCATTTCCCCAGGTACAGCCTATACCCAAAACCCCATGTAAAGTCTATACCCATTACCACAGGTACAGTCTATACCCACTACCCCAGGTACAGTCTATACCCATTGCCCCAGGTACAGTCTATACCCATTGCCCCTGGTACATTCTATACCCATTACCCCAGGTACAGTCTATACCCCTTAACCCAGGTACAGTCTATACCCATTACCACAGGTACAGTCTATACCCACTACCCCAGGTACAGTCTATACCCATTGCCCCAGGTACAGTCTATACCCATTGCCCCTGGTACATTCTATACCCATTACCTCAGGTACAGTCTATACCCAATGCCCCAGGTAGAGCCTATACCCCTTACCTCAGGTACAGTCGATACCCATTTCCCCAGGTACAGTCTATACCCATTACCCCAGGTACAGTCTATACCCATTACCTCAGGTACAGTCTAAACCCACTACCCCAGGTACAGTCTATACCCAATGCCCCAGGTACAGTCTATACCCATTACCCCAGGTACAGTCTATACCCATTATCTCAGGTGCAGTCACTACCCATTACCCCAGGTACAGTCTATACCCGTATCTCAGGTGCAGTCTATACCCATTTCCCCAGGTACAGTCTATACGCCTTACCCCAGGTGCAGTCTATACCCCTTACCCCAGGTGCAGTCTATACCCCTTACCCCAGGTACAGTCTATACCCATTACCCCAGGAACAGTCTATACCCATGATCTCAGGTGCAGTCTATACCCATTACCCCAGGTACAGTCTATACCCATTATCTCAGGTACAGTTTATACCCATTTCCCCAGGTACAGTCGATACCCATCATCTCAGGTGCAGTCTATACACATTACCCCAGGTACAGTCTATACCCATTATCCCAGGTACAGACTATACCCCTTACCCCAGGTGCAGTCGATACCCATTACCCCAGGTGCAGTCTATACCCATTACCCCAGGTACAGTCTATGCCCATTACCACAGGTACAGTCTATGCCCATTACCCCAGGTACAGTCTATACCCCTTACCCCAGGTACAGTCGATACCCATTACCCCAGGTGCAGTCTATACCCCTTACCCCAGGTGCAGTCTATACCCATTACCCCAGGAACAGTCGAGACCCATTATCTCAGGTGCAGTCTATACCCATTACCCCAGGTACAGTGTATACCCCTTACCCCAGGTGCAGTCTATACCCATTACCCCAGGAACAGTCTATACCCATTATCTCAGGTGCAGTCTATACCCATTACCCCAGGTACAGTGTATACCCATTACCCCAGGTGCAGTCTATACCCCTTACCCCAGGTGCAGTCTATACCCATTACCCCAGGAACAGTCTATACCCATTATCTCAGGTGCAGTCTATACCCATTACCCCAGGAACAGTCTATACCCCTTACCCCAGGTGCAGTCTATACCCCTTACCCCAGGTGCAGTCTATACCCATTACCCCAGGAAGAGTCTATCCCCATTATCTCAGGTGCAGTCTATACCCATTACCCCAGGTACAGTCTATACCCATTACCCCAGGTACAGTCTATCCCCATTATCTCAGGTACAGTCTATACCCATTATCTCAGGTGCAGTCTATACCCATTTCCCCAGGTACAGTCTATACCCATTACCCCAGGTACAGTCTATACCCATTATCTCAGGTACAGTCTATACCCAAAAGCCCAGGTACAGTCTTTATCCATTACCCCAGGTACAGTCTATACCCCTTACCCCAGGTACAGTCGATACCCATTACCCCAGGTACAGTCTATACCCATTACCACAGGTGCAGTCCATACTCATTACCCCAGGTACAGTCTATACCCATTACCCCAGGTACAGTCTATACCCCTTACCCCAGGTACAGTCGATACCCATTACCCCAGGTACAGTCTATACCCCTTACCCCAGGTGCAGTCTATACCCATTACCCCAGGTGCAGTCTATACCCCTTACCCCAGGTGCAGTCTATACCCATTACCCCAGGAACAGTCTATACCCATTACCCCAGGTACAGTCTATACCCCTTACCCCAGGTGCAGTCTATACCCATTACCCCAGCTGCAGTCTATACCCATTACCCCAGGTGCAGTCTATACCCCTTACCCCAGGTACAGTCTATACCCATTACCCCAGGTGCAGTCTATACGCCTTACCCCAGGTACAGTCTATACCCCTTACCCCAGGTGCAGTCTATACCCATTACCCCAGGTGCAGTCTATACCCCTTACCCCAGGTACAGTCTATACCCATTACCCCAGGTACAGTCTATACCCATTACCCCAGGAACAGTCTATACCCATTACCCCAGGTGCAGTCTATACCCATTACCCCAGGTGCAGTCTATACCCCTTACCCCAGGTACAGTCTATACCCATTACCCCAGGTGCAGTCTATACGCCTTACCCCAGGTACAGTCTATACCCCTTACCCCAGGTACAGTCTATACCCATTACCCCAGGTGCAGTCTATACCCCTTACCCCAGGTGCAGTCTATACCCCTTACCCCAGGTGCAGTCTATACCCATTATCTCAGGTACAGTCTATACCCAATAGCCCAGGTACAGTCTTTATCCATTACCCCAGGTACAGTCGATACCCATTACCCCAGGTACAGTCTAAACCCCTTACCCCAGGTACAGTCGATACCCATTACCCCAGGTACAGTCGATACCCCTTACCCCAGGTGCAGTCTATACCCATTAGCCCAGGTGCTGTCTATACTCATTACCCCAGGTACAGTCTATACCCCTTACCCCAGGTACAGTCGATACCCATTACCCCAGGTACAGTCTATACCCCTTACCCCAGGTGCAGTCTGTTCCCATTACCCCAGGTACAGTCTATACCCCTTACCCCAGGTACAGTCTATACCCATTGCCCCAGGTACAGTCTATACCCATTGCCCCTGGTACATTCTATACCCCTTACCTCAGGTACAGTCGATACCCATTTCCCCAGGTACAGTCTATACCCATTACCCCAGGCACAGTCTATACCCATTATCTCAGGTGCAGTCCATACCCATTACCCCAGGTACAGTCTATACCCCTTACCCCAGGTGCAGTCAATACGCCTTACCCCAGGTACCGTCTATACCCCTTACCCCAGGAACAGTCTATACCCATTATCTCAGGTGCAGTCTATACCCATTACCCCAGGTACAGTCTATACCCATTATCTCAGGTGCAGTCTATACCCATTACCCCAGGTACAGTCTATACCCATTATCTCAGGTGCAGTCTATACCCATTTCCCCAGGTACAGTCTATACCCCTGACCCCAGGTGCAGTCTATACCCCTTACCCTAGGCACAGTATATGCACATTACCCCAGATACAGTCATTACCTAGTACCCCAGGTACAGTCTAGACCCAACACCCCAGGTACAGTCTATACCTATTACCCCAGGTACAGTCTATGCCCCTTACCCCAGGCACAGTATATACCCCTTACCCCAGGTACAGTCTATACCCCTTACCCCAGGTACAGTCTGTACACAAAACCCCAGGTACAGTCTATACCCATTTCCCCAGGTACAGTCTATACCCATTAACCCTGGTACATTCTATACCCATTACCTCAGGTACAGCCTATACCCAAAACCCCAGGTAAAGTCTATACCCATTACCACAGGTACAGTCTATACCCACTACCCCAGGTACAGTCTATACCCATTGCCCCAGGTACAGTCTATACCCATTGCCCCTGGTACATTCTATACCCATTACCTCAGGTACAGTCTATACCCAATGCCCCAGGTAGAGCCTATACCCCTTACCTCAGGTACAGTCGATACCCATTTCCCCAGGTACAGTCTATACCCATTACCCCAGGTACAGTCTATACCCATTATCTCAGGTGCAGTCCATACCCATTACCCCAGGTACAGTCTATACCCATTATCTCAGGTACAGTCTATACCCATTACCTCAGGTACAGTGTAAACCCACTACCCCAGGTACAGTCTATACCCAATGCCCCAGGTACAGTCTATACCCATTACCCCAGGTACAGTCTATACCCATTATCTCAGGTGCAGTCTATACCCATTACCCCAGGTACAGTCTATACCCGTATCTCAGGTGCAGTCTATACCCATTTCCCCAGGTACAGTCTATACGCCTTACCCCAGGTGCAGTCTATACCCCTTACCCCAGGTGCAGTCTATACCCCTTACCCCAGGTACAGTCTATACCCATTACCCCAGGAACAGTCTATACCCATTATCTCAGGTGCAGTCTATACCCATTACCCCAGGTACAGTCTATACCCATTATCTCAGGTACAGTTTATACACATTTCCCCAGGTACAGTCGATACCCATTATCTCAGGTGCAGTCTATACCCATTACCCCAGGTACAGTCTATACCCATTATCCCAGGTACAGTCTATACCCCTTACCCCAGGTACAGTCGATACCCATTACCCCAGGTACACTCTATACCCCTTACCCCAGGTGCAGTCGATACCCATTACCCCAGGTGCAGTCTATACCCATTACCCCAGGTACAGTCTATGCCCATTACCCCAGGTACAGTCTATGCCCATTACCCCAGGTACAGTCTATACCCCTTACCCCAGGTACAGTCGATACCCATTACCCCAGGTGCAGTCTATACCCCTTACCCCAGGTGCAGTCTATACCCATTACCCCAGGAACAGTCTATACCCATTATCTCAGGTGCAGTCTATACCCATTACCCCAGGTACAGTGTATACCCCTTACCCCAGGTGCAGTCTATACCCATTACCCCAGGAACAGTCTATACCCCTTACCCCAGGTGCAGTCTATACCCCTTACCCCAGGTGCAGTCTATACCCATTACCCCAGGAAGAGTCTATCCCCATTATCTCAGGTGCAGTCTATACCCATTACCCCAGGTACAGTCTATACCCATTACCCCAGGTACAGTCTATCCCCATTATCTCAGGTACAGTCTATACCCATTATCTCAGGTGCAGTCTATACCCATTTCCCCAGGTACAGTCTATACCCATTACCCCAGGTACAGTCTATACCCATTATCTCAGGTACAGTCTATACCCAAAAGCCCAGGTACAGTCTTTATCCATTACCCCAGGTACAGTCTATACCCCTTACCCCAGGTACAGTCGATACCCATTACCCCAGGTACAGTCTATACCCATTACCACAGGTGCAGTCCATACTCATTACCCCAGGTACAGTCTATACCCATTACCCCAGGTACAGTCTATACCCCTTACCCCAGGTACAGTCGATACCCATTACCCCCGGTACAGTCTATACCCCTTACCCCAGGTGCAGTCTATACCCATTACCCCAGGTGCAGTCTATACCCCTTACCCCAGGTGCAGTCTATACCCATTACCCCAGGTACAGTCTATACCCATTACCCCAGGTACAGTCTATACCCCTTACCCCAGGTGCAGTCTATACCCATTACCCCAGCTGCAGTCTATACCCATTACCCCAGGTGCAGTCTATACCCCTTACCCCAGGTACAGTCTATACCCATTACCCCAGGTGCAGTCTATACGCCTTACCCCAGGTACAGTCTATACCCCTTACCCCAGGTGCAGTCTATACCCATTACCCCAGGTGCAGTCTATACCCCTTACCCCAGGTACAGTCTATACCCATTACCCCAGGTACAGTCTATACCCATTACCCCAGGAACAGTCTATACCCATTACCCCAGGTGCAGTCTATACCCCTTACCCCAGGTACAGTCTATACCCATTACCCCAGGTGCAGTCTATACCCCTTACCCCAGGTGCAGTCTATACCCCTTACCCCAGGTGCAGTCTATACCCATTATCTCAGGTACAGTCTATACCCAATAGCCCAGGTACAGTCTTTATCCATTACCCCATGTACAGTCGATACCCATTACCCCAGGTACAGTCTATACCCCTTACCCCAGGTACAGTCGATACCCATTACCCCAGGTACAGTCGATACCCCTTACCCCAGGTGCAGTCTATACCCATTAGCCCAGGTGCTGTCTATACCCAATGCCCCAGGTAGAGCCTATACCCCTTACCTCAGGTACAGTCTATACCCATTGCCCCTGGTACATTCTATACCCATTACCTCAGGTACAGTCTATACCCAATGCCCCAGGTAGAGCCTATACCCCTTACCTCAGGTACAGTCGATACCCATTTCCCCAGGTACAGTCTATACCCATTACCCCAGGTACAGTCTATACCCATTATCTCAGGTGCAGTCCATACCCATTACCCCAGGTACAGTCTGTACCCATTATCTCAGGTACAGTCTATACCCATTACCTCAGGTACAGTCTAAACCCACTACCCCAGGTACAGTCTATACCCAATGCCCCAGGTACAGTCTATACCCATTACCCCAGGTACAGTCTATACCCATTATCTCAGGTGCAGTCTATACCCATTACCCCAGGTACAGTCTATACCCATTATCTCAGGTGCAGTCTATACCCATTTCCCCAGGTACAGTCTATACCCCTGACCCCAGGTGCAGTCTATACCCCTTACCCCAGGTGCAGTCTATACCCCTTACCCCAGGTACAGTCTATACCCATTACCCCAGGAACAGTCTATACCCATTATCTCAGGTGCAGTCTATACCCATTACCCCAGGTACAGTCTATACCCATTATCTCAGGTACAGTTTATACCCATTTCCCCAGGTACAGTCTATACCCATTATCTCAGGTGCAGTCTATACCCATTACCCCAGGTATAGTCTATACCCATTATCCCAGGTACAGTCTATACCCCTTACCCCAGGTACAGTCGATACCCATTACCCCAGGTACAGTCTATACCCCTTACCCCAGGTGCAGTCGATACCCATTACCCCAGGTGCAGTCTATACCCATTACACCAGGTACAGTCTATGCCCATTACCCCAGGTACAGTCTATGCCCATTACCCCAGGTACAGTCTATACCCCTTACCCCAGGTACAGTCGATACCCATTACCCCAGGTGCAGTCTATACCCCTTACCCCAGGTGCAGTCTATACCCATTACCCCAGGAACAGTCTATACCCATTATCTCAGCTGCAGTCTATACCCATTACCCCAGGTACAGTGTATACCCCTTACCCCAGGTGCAGTCTATACCCATTACCCCAGGAACAGTCTATACCCCTTACCCCAGGTACAGTCTATACCCCTTACCCCAGGTGCAGTCTATACCCATTACCCCAGGAACAGTCTATCCCCATTATCTCAGGTGCAGTCTATACCCATTACCCCAGGTACAGTCTATACCCACTACCCCAGGTACAGTCTCTTCCCAATGCCCCAGGTACAGTCTATACCCATTACCCCAGGGACAGTCGATACCCATTATCTCAGGTGCAGTCTATACCCATTACCCCAGGTACAGTCTATACCCATTATCTCAGGTGCAGTCTATACCCATTTCCCCAGGTACAGTCTATACCCCTTACCCCATGTGCAGTCTATACCCATTACCCCAGCTGCAGTCTATACCCATTACCCCAGGTGCGGTCTATACCCCTTACCCCAGGTACAGTCTATACCCATTACCCCAGGTGCAGTCTATACGCCTTACCCCAGGTACAGTCTATACCCCTTACCCCAGGTGCAGTCTATACCCATTACCCCAGGTGCAGTCTATACCCCTTACCCCAGGTGCAGTCTATACCCATTATCTCAGGTACAGTCTATACCCAATAGCCCAGGTACAGTCTTTATCCATTACCCCAGGTACAGTCGATACCCATTACCCCAGGTACAGTCTATACCCCTTACCCCAGGTACAGTCGATACCCATTACCCCAGGTACAGTCGATACCCCTTACCCCAGGTGCAGTCTATACCCATTAGCCCAGGTGCTGTCTATACCCAATGCCCCAGGTAGAGCCTATACCCCTTACCTCAGGTACAGTCGATACCCATTTCCCCAGGTACAGTCTATACCCATTACCCCAGGTACAGTCTATACACATTATCTCAGGTGCAGTCCATACCCATTACCCCAGGTACAGTCTATACCCATTATCTCAGGTACAGTCTATACCCATTACCTCAGGTACAGTCTAAACCCACTACCCCAGGTACAGTCTATTCCCAATGCCCCAGGTACAGTCTATACCCATTACCCCAGGTACAGTCTATACCCATTATCTCAGGTGCAGTCTATACCCATTACCCCAGGTACAGTCTATACCCATTATCTCAGGTGCAGTCTATACCCAATTCCCCAGGTACAGTCTATACCCCTGACCCCAGGTGCAGTCTATACCCCTTACCCCAGGTGCAGTCTATACCCCTTACCCCAGGTACAGTCTATACCCATTACCCCAGGAACAGTCTATACCCATTATCTCAGGTGCAGTCTATACCCATTACCCCAGGTACAGTCTATACCCATTATCTCAGGTACAGTTTATACCCATTTCCCCAGGTACAGTCTATACCCATTATCTCAGGTGCAGTCTATACCCATTACCCCAGGTATAGTCTATACCCATTATCCCAGGTACAGTCTATACCCCTTACCCCAGGTACAGTCGATACCCATTACCCCAGGTACAGTCTATACCCCTTACCCCAGGTGCAGTCGATACCCATTACCCCAGGTGCAGTCTATACCCATTACCCCAGGTACAGTCTATGCCCATTACCCCAGGTACAGTCTATGCCCATTACCCCAGGTACAGTCTATACCCCTTACCCCAGGTACAGTCGATACCCATTACCCCAGGTGCAGTCTATACCCCTTACCCCAGGTGCAGTCTATACCCATTACCCCAGGAACAGTCTATACCCATTATCTCAGCTGCAGTCTATACCCATTACCCCAGGTACAGTGTATACCCCTTACCCCAGGTGCAGTCTATACCCATTACCCCAGGAACAGTCTATACCCCTTACCCCAGGTACAGTCTATACCCCTTACCCCAGGTGCAGTCTATACCCATTACCCCAGGAACAGTCTATCCCCATTATCTCAGGTGCAGTCTATACCCATTACCCCAGGTACAGTCTATACCCACTACCCCAGGTACAGTCTCTTCCCAATGCCCCAGGTACAGTCTATACCCATTACCCCAGGTACAGTCTATACCCATTATCTCAGGTGCAGTCTATACCCATTACCCCAGGAACAGTCTATACCCATTATCTCAGGTGCAGTCGATACCCATTTCCCCAGGTACAGTCTATACCCCTTACCCCAGGTGCAGTCTATACCCATTACCCCAGGTGCAGTCAATACCCCTTACCCCAGGTACAGTCTATACCCATTACCCCAGGAACAGTCTATACCCATTATCTCAGGTGCAGTCTATACCCATGACCCCAGGTACAGTCTATACCCATTATCTCAGGTACAGTTTATACCCATTTCCCCAGGTAAAGTCTATACCCATTATCTCAGGTGCAGTCTATACCCATTACCCCAGGTATAGTCTATACCCATTATCCCAGGTACAGTCTATACCCCTTACCCCAGGTACAGTCGATACCCATTACCCCAGGTACAGTCTATACCCCTTACCCCAGGTGCAGTCGATACCCATTACCCCAGGTGCAGTCTATACCCATTACCCCAGGTACAGTCTATGCCCATTACCCCAGGTACAGTCTATGCCCATTACCCCAGGTACAGTTTATACCCCTTACCCCAGGTACAGTCGATACCCATTACCCCAGGTGCAGTCTATACCCCTTACCCCAGGTGCAGTCTATACCCATTACCCCAGGAACAGTCTATACCCATTATCTCAGGTGCAGTCTATACCCATTACCCCAGATACAGTGTATACCCCTTACCCCAGGTGCAGTCTATACACATTACCCCAGGAACAGTCTATACCCCTTACCCCATGTGCAGTCTATACCCCTTACCCCAGGTGCAGTCTATACCCATTACCCCAGGAACAGTCTATCCCCATTATCTCAGGTGCAGTCTATACCCATTACCCCAGGTACAGTCTATACCCATTACCCCAGGTACAGTCTATCCCCATTATCTCAGGTACAGTCTATACCCATTATCTCAGGTGCAGTCTATACCCATTTCCCCAGGTACAGTCTATACCCATTACCCCAGGTACAGTCTATACCCATTATCTCAGGTACAGTCTATACCCAAAAGCCCAGGTACAGTTTTTATCCATTACCCCAGGTACAGTCTATACCCCTTACCCCAGGTACAGTCAATAGCCATTACCCCAGGTACAGTCTATACCCCTTACCCCAGGTACAGTCGATACCCATTACCCCAGGTACAGTCTATACCCCTTACCCCAGGTGCAGTCTATACCCATTACCCCAGGTGCAGTCTATACCCCTTACCCCATGTGCAGTCTATACCCATTACCCCAGGTACAGTCTATGCCCCTTACCCCAGGTACAGTCTATACCCATTACCCCAGGTACAGTCTATACCCCTTACCCCAGGTGCAGTCTATACCCATTACCCCAGCTGCAGTCTATACCCATTACCCCAGGTGCGGTCTATACCCCTTACCCCAGGTGCAGTCTATACCCATTACCCCAGCTGCAGTCTATACCCATTACCCCAGGTGCAGTCTATACGCCTTACCCCAGGTACAGTCTATACCCCTTACCCCAGGTGCAGTCTATACCCATTACCCCAGGTGCAGTCTATACCCCTTACCCCAGGTACAGTCTATACCCATTACCCCAGTTACAGTCTATACCCATTACCCCAGGAACAGTCTATACCCATTACCCCAGGTGCAGTCTATACACCTTACCCCAGGTACAGTCTATACCCATTACCCCAGGTGCAGTCTATACCCCTTACCCCAGGTGCAGTCTATACCCATTATCTCAGGTACAGTCTATACCCAATAGCCCAGGTACAGTCTTTATCCATTACCCCAGGTACAGTCGATACCCATTACCCCAGGTACAGTCTATACCCCTTACCCCAGGTACAGTCGATACCCATTACCCCAGGTACAGTCGATACCCCTTACCCCAGGTGCAGTCTATACCCATTAGCCCAGGTGCTGTCTATACTCATTACCCCAGGTACAGTCTATACCCCTTACCCCAGGTACAGTCGATACCCATTACCCCAGGTACAGTCTATACCCCTTACCCCAGGTGCAGTCTGTTCCCATTACCCCAGGTACAGTCTATACCCCTTACCCCAGGTACAGTCTATACCCATTACCCCAGGTACAGTCTATACCCCTTACCCCAGGTACAGTCGATACCCATTACCCCAGGTACAGTCTATACCCCTTACCCCAGGTGCAGTCTGTTCCCATTACCCCAGGTACAGTCTATACCCCTTACCCCAGGTGCAGTCTATACCCCTTACCCCAGGTACAGTCTATACCCATTACCCCAGGTGCAGTCTATACCCCTTACCCCAGGTACAGTCTATACCCATTACCCCAGGTGCAGTCTATACCCCTTACCCCAGGTACAGTCTATACCCATTACCCCAGGTACAGTCTATACCCCTTACCCCAGGTGCAGTCTATACCCCTTACCCCAGGTACAGTCTATACCCATTACCCCAGTTACAGTCTATACCCCTTACCCCAGGTGCTGTCTATACGCATTACCCCAGGTGCAGACTATACCCCTTACTCCAGGTACAGTCTATACCCATTACCACAGGTGCAGTCTATACCCCTTACCCCAGGTGCATTCTATACCCCTTACCCCAGGTGCAGTCTATACCCATTACCCCAGGTACAGTCTATACCCCTTACCCCAGGTACAGTCTATACCCCTTACCCCAGGTGCAGTCAATACGCCTTACCCCAGGTACAGTCTATACCCCTTACCCCAGGAACAGTCTATACCCATTATCTCAGGTGCAGTCTATACCCATTACCCCAGGTGCAGTCTATACCCCTTACCCCAGGAACAGTCTATACCCATTATCTCAGGTGCAGTCTATACCCATTACCACAGGTGCAGTCTATACCCCTTACCCCAGGTGCATTCTATACCCCTTACCCCAGGTGCAGTCTATACCCATTACCCCAGGTACAGTCTATACCCCTTACCCCAGGTACAGTCTATACCCCTTACCCCAGGTGCAGTCAATACGCCTTACCCCAGGTACAGTCTATACCCATTACCCCAGGAACAGTCTATACCCATTATCTCAGGTACAGTCTTCATCCATTACCTCAGGTGCAGTCTATACTCATTACCCCAGATACAGTCTATACCCATTACCCAGGTACAGTCTATACCCCTTACCCCAGGTGCAGTCTATACCCCTTACCCCAGGTACAGTCTATACCCATTACCCCAGGTGCAGTCTATACCCATTACCCCAGGTACTGTCTATACCCATTACCCCAGGTAAAGTCAATACCCATTACCCCAGGTACAGTCTATACCCCTTAACCCAGCTGCAGTCTATACCCATTACCCCAGGTACAGTCGATACACCTTACCCCAGGCACAGTATATACCCATTGCCCCAGATACAGTCTATACGCACTACCCCAGATACTTTCTATACCCCTTACCCCAGGTACAGTCTATACCCCTTACCGTAGGCACAGTATATACACATTACCCCAGATACAGTCATTACCTATTACCCCAGGTACAGTCTATACCCAACACCCCAGGTACAGTCTATACCTATTACCCCAGGTACAGTCTATACCCCTTACCCCAGGCACAGTATATACCCCTTACCCCAGGTACAGTCTATACCCATTAACCCAGGTACAGTCTATACCCAAAACCCCAGGTACAGTCGATACCCATTACCCCAGGTACAGTCTATACCCCTTACCCCAGGTGCAGTCTATACCCATTACTCCAGGTGCAGTCCATACTCATTACCCCAGGTACAGTCTATACCCATTACCCCAGGTACAGTCTATACCCCTTACCCTAGGAACAGTCTATACCCATTACCCCAGGTACAGTCTATACCCCTTACCCCAGGTACAGTCTATACCCATTATCTCAGGTGCAGTCTTTACCCATTACCTCAGGTACAGTCTATACCCTTTTCCCCAGGTACAGTCTATACCCATTAACCCTGGTACATTCTATACCCATTACCTCAGGTACAGCCTATACCCAAAACCCCAGGTACAGTCTATACCCATTGCCCCAGGTACAGTCGATACCCATTGCCCCTGGTACATTCTATACCCACTACCCCAGGAACAGTCTATACCCATTTCCCCAGGTACAGTCTTTACCCATTAACCCTGGTACATTCTATACCCATTACCTCAGGTACAGCCTATACCCAAAACCCCAGGTACAGTCTATACCCATTATCTCAGGTGCAGTCCATACCCATTACCCCAGGTACAGTCTATACCCATTATCTCAGGTACAGTCTATACCCATTACCTCAGGTACAGTCTAAACCCACTACCCCAGGAACAGTCTATACCCAATGCCCCAGGTACAGTCTGTACCCATTACCCCAGGTACAGTCTATACCCATTATCTCAGGTGCAGTCTATACCCATTACCCCAGCTACAGTCTATACCCATTATCTCAGGTACAGTCTATACCCCTTACCCCAGGTACAGTCTATACCCATTACCCCAGGTACAGTCTATACCCCTTACCCCAGGTACAGTCTATACCCCTTACAGCAGGTGCAGTCTATACCCCTTACCCCAGGTACAGTCTATACCCATTACCCCAGGAACAGTCTATACCCATTATCTCAGGTGCAGTCTATACCCATTACCCCAGGTACAGTCTATACCCATTATCTCAGGTACAGTTTATACCCATTTCCCCAGGTACAGTCTATACCCATTATCTCAAGTGCAGTCTATACCCATTACCCCAGGTACAGTCTATACCCATTATATCAGGTGCAGTCTATACCCATTATCTCAGGTACAGTCGATACCCAATAGCACAGGTACATTCTATACCCCTTACCCCAGGTGCAGTCTATACTCATTACCCCAGGTACAGTCTATACCCATTATCCCAGGTACAGTCTATACCCCTTACCCCAGGTACAGTCGATACCCATTACCCCAGGTACAGTCTATACCCCTTACCCCAGGTGCAGTCTATACCCATTACCCCAGGTGCAGTCTGTACCCCTTACCCCAGGTGCAGTCTATACCCATTACCCCAGGAACAGTTTATACCCATTATCTCAGGTGCAGTCTATACCCATTACCCCAGGTACAGTCTATACCCGTTACCCCAGGTACAGTCGATACCCATTACCCCAGCTACAGTCTATACCCCTTACCCCAGGTGCAGTCTATACCCCTTACCCCAGGTGCAGTCTATACCCATTACCCCAGGAACTGTCTATACCCATTATCTCAGGTGCAGTCTATACCCATTACCCCAGGTACAGTCTATACCCATTACCCCAGGAACTGTCTATACCCATTATCTCAGGTACAGTCTATACCCATTATCTCAGGTGCAGTCTATACCCATTTCCCCAGGTACAGTCTATACCCATTACCCCAGGTACAGTCTATACCCATTATCTCAGGTACAGTCCATACCCAATAGCCCAGGTACAGTCTTTATCCATTACCCCAGGTACAGTCTATACCCCTTACCCCAGGTACAGTCGATACCCATTACCCCAGGTACAGTCTATACCCCTTACCCCAGGTGCAGTCTATACCCATTACTCCAGGTGCAGTCCATACTCATTACCCCAGGTACAGTCTATACCCATTACCCCAGGTACAGTCTATACCCCTTACCCTAGGAACAGTCTATACCCATTACCCCAGGTACAGTCTATACCCCTTACCCCAGGTACAGTCTATACCCATTATCTCAGGTGCAGTCTATACCCATTACCTCAGTTACAGTCGATACCCATTATCTCAGGTGCAGTCTATACCCATTACCCCAGGTGCAGTCTATACCCATTACCCCAGGAACAGTCTATACCCATTACCCCAGGTACAGTCTATTACCCTTACCCCAGGTACAGTCTATACCCCTTACCCCAGGTGCAGTCTATACCCCTTACCCCAGGTGCAGTCTATACCCATTACCCCAGGTGCAGTCTATACCCCTTACCCCAGGTGCAGTCTATACCCCTTACCCCAGGTGCAGTCTATACCCCTTACCCCAGGTGCAGTCTATACCCCTTACCCCAGGTGCAGTCTATACCCATTACCCCAGGTACAGTCTATACGCCTTACCCCAGGTACAGTCTATACCCCTTACCCCAGGTACAGTCTATACCCCTTACCCCAGATACAGTCTATATCCATTACCCCAGGTACAGTCTATACCCATTACCCCAGATACCGTCTATACCCATTACCCCAGGTACAGTCTATACCCATTACCCCAGGTACAGTCTATACCCATTACCCCATGTACAGTCTATACCCCTTACCCCAGGTGCAGTCTATACCCATTACCCCAGGTACAGTCTATACGCCTTACCCCAGGTACAGTCTATACCCCTTACCCCAGGTACAGTCTATACCCCTTACCCCAGATACAGTCTATATCCATTACCCCAGGTACAGTCTATACCCATTACCCCAGATACAGTCTATACCCATTACCCCAGGTGCAGTCTATACCCATTACCCCAGGTACAGTCTATACCCATTACCCCAGGTACAGTCTGTACCCATTACCCCAGGTGCAGTCTATACCCATTACCCCAGATACAGTCTATACCCATTACCCCAGGTACAGTCTATACCCATTACCCCAGGTACAGTCTATACCCATTACCCAAGGTACAGTCTATACCCATTACCCCAGGTGCAGTCTATACCCATTACCCCAGGTGCAGACTATACACATTACCCCAGGTACAGTCTATACCCATTACCCCAGGTGCAGTCTATACCCATTACCCCAGGTGCAGTCTATACCCATTAACCCAGGTGCAGTCTATACCCATTACCGCAGGAACATTCTATACCTATTCTCTCAGGTGCAGTCTATACCCATTACCCCAGGTGCAGTCTATACCCATTACCCCAGGTACAGTCTATACCCATTACCCCAGGAACAGTCTATACCCATTACCCCAGGTACAGTCTATACCCCTTACCCCAGGTACAGTCTATACCCATTACCTCAGTTACAGTCTATACCCATTATCTCAGGTGCAGTCTATACCCATTACCCCACGTGCAGTCTATACCCATTACCCCAGGTACAGTCTATACCCATTACCCCAGGAACAGTCTATACCCATTACCCCAGGTACAGTCTATACCCCTTACCCCAGGTACAGTCTATACCCATTATCTCGGGTGCAGTCTATACCCATTACCCCAGGTGCAGTCTATACCCCTTACCCCAGGTGCAGTCTATACCCATTACCCCAGGTGCAGTCTATACCCATTACCCCAGGTACAGTCTATACCCATTATCTCAGGTGCAGTCTATACCCATTACCCCAGGTGCAGTCTATACCCATTACCTCAGGTACAGTCTATACCCATTATCTCAGGTGCAGTCTATACCCATTACCCCAGGTGCAGTCCATACCCATTATCTCAGGTACAGTCTATACCCATTATCTCAGGTACAGTCTATACCCATTACCCCAGGTACAGTCTATACCCATTACCTCAGGTACAGTCTATACCCATTATCTCAGGTACAGTCTATACCCATTACCCCAGGTGCAGTCTATACCCATTATCTCAGGTACAGTCTATACCCATTACCCCAGGTGCAGTCTATACCCATTACCCCAGGAACAGTCTATACCCATTATCTCAGGTACAGTCTATACCCATTACCCCAGGTCCAGTCTATACCCATTATCTCAGGTGCAGTCTATACCCCTTACCCCAGGTGCAGTCTATACCCATTATATCAGGTACAGTCTATACCCATTACCCCAGGTGCAGTCTATACCCATTACCCCAGGTGCAGTCTATACCCATTACCGCAGTTGCAGTCTATACCCATTACCCCAGGTACAGTCTATACCCATTATCTCAGGTGCAGTCTATACCCATTACCCCAGGTACAGTCTATACCCATTACCCCAGGTACAGTCTATACCCATTACCCCAGGTACAGTCTATACCCATTACCCCAGGTACAGTCTATACCCATTACCCCAGGTACAGTCTATACCCATTACCCCAGGTGCAGTCTATACCCATTAACCCAGGTGCAGTCTATACCCATTACCCCAGGTACAGTCTATACCCATTACCCCAGGTACAGTCTATACCCATTATCTCAGGTGCAGTCTATACCCATTACCCCAGGTACAGTCTGTACCCATTACCCCAGGTACAGTCTATACCCATTACCCCAGGTACAGTCTATACCCATTATCTCAGGTGCAGTCTATACCCATTACCCCAGGTACAGTCTATACCCATTACCCCAGGTACAGTCTATACCCATTACCCCAGGTGCAGTCTATACCCATTACCCCAGGTACAGTCTATACCCATTACCCCAGGTGCAGTCTATACCCATTACCCCAGGTACAGTCTATACCCATTACCCCAGCAACAGTCTATACCCATTACCCCAGGTGCAGTCTATACCCATTACCCCAGGTACAGTCTATACCCATTACCCCAGGTGCAGTCTATACCCATTACCCCAGGTGCAGTCTATACCCATTACCCCAGGTACAGTCTATACCCATTACCCCAGCAACAGTCTATACCCATTACCCCAGGTGCAGTCTATACCCATTACCCCAGGTGCAGTCTATACCCATTACCCCAGCAACAGTCTATACCCATTACCCCAGGTGCAGTCTATACCCATTACCCCAGGTGCAGTCTATACCCATTACCCCAGCAACAGTCTATACCCATTACCCCAGGTACAGTCTATACCCATTACCCGATGTATCGCCTTTATTCTGTGCACCAAGTACAGCTGTGCTCCACAACACCAGATAGAGCCTGTTACATGTTTAGATCTTTTCTTTGTCTCGTTACTTAGTGTTCTGTATTTTTTATCAGACCCTGATACTTTGGTATGCTTCTGACAGCAAGCCCAAGGTTGCAAACAGAATTTTTTTCTGTCAGTTGTTCTCGCTACTGGCAGTGCCCTATAACTTCACAGAACCTTTCCTTATCTTTGAAAAATGGTGCAGGACTACAGCATCAGTCCTCATTTCACATTTTAACTAACAAGTAAATCTATTGAACAAAATATAAATAAATGAATATATAAAATTAATGTAATCAAATGTACGTTTATCGTAGATATTGTAGTCACCAGCTCTTTAAAAGCCAACAATAAATGGTTGCGATCTCTATGGTAAGTCTTATTTTGCAGATAACTTTGATATATGCAGTATTCTTTCCTTGAGTCTTTCCAAATGCAGGAGCTTGATCGAACTCACTGAAGATTCCAAATCGACTCAATGAGTGAACAGTTCAAACTATTTCAATATTCCTTCAACTGTTGTCAGAGTTTATTGGATTTAAATTACTGTCACCTCAATTCAGAAAGAATTGCCACTCAGAAACATAATTAAATGAATCAGGCAGCATGTTTTTGTTTGAATGTGCCAAGCTCTCCCCTCAAGCTCTCTGAAACTCCGAAGCTAGCCAAATAAACTTTTGCATCAAGTTCGGCTGGGGATATGATTCTGACTGCAGCTAGTTTTTAAACGTCTTGCGACAAAGAGTTAAAGGGACTGCTATCAAGTTTCATTGCGTTATCACATGCATGTCTGTGTCACGTGCGTGCGAGTGTGTGTCTGTGTCTATACCTATGTCTGAGGTAGAATGATTTGTGAACTACCAAAGAGGCATGCACTGACCATGATCACTTGTATCTGTAGCCAGCTTTTCAATATTTTTATCTTTGTTTAGTACAAAGCAGGAAATGGGTTGTAAAAGTTCGTAGTGCCGCAGATGCTGTGTGATTTTACCATATGGCAGTAAGTGGGATGGTGAGTCAGCTGAGATTTTCAGACAATTTGCTCCTACACAGATGTCCCTGAGGAGGTGAGAACCTCTGTATAAGGGAGTGAACATTGGCAGAGCAAGATCATACAATGGGAGCTGAAGCAAGGGTCTCGACAGTAGCAGGCATCTGAAAGTGGCAAGATGCAAGAAATAACTTGTGGTTTCTTTTATTTTGCAAAATCTAGGTGAAGAATAAAGATCAAAAAAGTTTAAAAGGAACATGATTTGCCTGTCTGAAATACTGAGAGGCACACAGATCTAAGCAGATGCTAATTTTAAAATCTGTTGTCAAGCAGATGTTAGTTCTAAAATTAATAAACTTAGATACTAGAGATTGGAACAAATTTTGTTCCTCTTGGATGATGGGAACAGGAAGTAGAATCCCAATAACAACAATCAACATCAATTAATTCCTTTGAAAAGAGTTGGTGGAACATCAAGTTATGAAGAGATTTGAAAAATAAAATGATAAGATGAACACAAATGAACAATCGCTCCGGCTTTTATTGGGGCCTTGCAGATTGGCACTGGTTAGAATTATAAAGCTGGCTTGGAAGGTTGGGTGAATATCTTGGAGTTTTGCTAGATTTTCTTTGAGGAAAGGATAATTTGAGGTTTATTTCTAGTTGGCTGTTTCCCTCGGGAGATTAATGCCTCAAGTTTGGTGCGGCTTGTCTTGGGACGTGAAGTGATAACTTGATGGGTCAAGTACATCTTCACTTTGTGTACTTTCTTACATCTTTTAAGGGTCCAGCTTTGCAACTGCTTCTATCTGGAGAACATAGGAACATAGGAACAGGAGTAGGCCATTCAGCCCCTCGTGCCTGCTCCGCCATTTGATAAGATCATGGCTGATCTGTGATCTAACTCCATATACCTGCCTTTGGCCCATATCCCTTAATACCTTTGGTTGCCAAAAAGCTATCTATCTCACATTCAAATTTAGCAATTGAGCTAGTATCAATTGCCGTTTGCGGAAGAGAGTTCCAAACTTCTACCACCCTTTGTGTGTTGAAATGTTTTCTAATCTCACTCCTGAAAGGTCTGGCTCTAATTTTTAGACTGTGCCCCCTACTCCTAGAATCCCCAACCAGCGGAAATAGTTTCTCTCTATCCACCCCATCCGTTCCCCTTAATATCTTATAAACTTCGATCAGATCACCCCTTAACCTTCTAAACTCTAGAGAATACAACCCCAATTTGTGTAATCTCTCCTCGTAACTTAACCCTTGAAGTCCAGGTATCATTCTGGTAAACCTACACTGCACTCCCTCCAAGGCCAATATGTCCTTCCGAAGGTGCGGTGCCCAGATCTGCTCACAGTACTCCAGGTGCGGTCTAACCAGGGTTTTGTATAGCTGCAGCATAACTTCTGCCCCCTTGTACTCCAGTCGTCTAGATATAAAGGCCAGCATTCCATTAGCCTTATTGATTATTTTCTGCACCTGTTCATGACACTTCAATGATCTATGTACCTGAACCCCTAAATCCCTTTGGACATCCACTGTTTTTAACTTTTTACCATTGGGGTAGTCAAACCACAGCAGAAGGTGTGGACAGCACTATCTGAAAAGATTGGCCTTTGACCCCAAGGACGTAAGTTTGAACCCAGGCAGGATTGATTTGATGCAAGCAATGGGCAAAGACACTGACCACAATCTTGCAAACACTCTTGGGTGTTATGCCAGAGGACTGGATGGGATAAACCAGGTAACAATAGACAAGTCAACCTAACATCAGTAGTGGGTGAGCTTCCAGCGGCCTTAATACAGGATAAAAATAACACTTGCTTAGAAGGGCCTGAGTTAATTAAGGACAGACAGCATGGAATAGTAAAAGGCAAGTTGTGTCTGACAAATTTAATAGAGTACTTTGAGGAAACATTGCAGTGTACTGATAAAGGAAATTTAGTCGATGTGTATATGGAAATTCAAAAGACATTTGAAAAATGCCACAAAGTCGGGTTTGTGGATAAAAGTAAGGTACACAGTGTTAAAGGGAGTGAGATAGCAGGGATAGCAAGTCATTAAAGGACAGGAGACAGAGAGGAGCAGTTAATGGATGTTCTCCAGACTGGAGGCATGCTCAAGTGTTGGGACCATCGCGCTTCTCAATATATAGAGATGATCTGAGTTTGAGTTTCAGGGGCACAATATCAACATTTTCAAATCATAAAAAAATAGCGAGCTTGGTTAACTGTGAAGAGGACTGTGAGTGATTTCATTCGGCAGACAGATATGAGATAAAATTAGTGTGAAGAAATGTGAGGTGGTACATTTTGGGAGGAAGAATAAAGAGAGGAAATATACACTAAATGACAAAAATTTGAAAGGAGTAGAGGAGCAGAGAGACTGAGGAGTTCAGATGCACAAATCTTTAAAAGTGGGGATACAAGTTGCTAAATCTGTAAAACAAAATGGGATCCTAGTTTTTATAAATAGGAGCACCGGGTGAAGAAGCAAAGGTAATGTTAAACCTGGGTAGGCTGCACTTAGAATACTGTGTCCAGTTTTGGCTGACTTACTTTAGGAAGGATGAACGGTTGTTTTGAAGTATGCAGTGGTGTTCCCCAGAGGTTGGTATTAGGACCCCTGCTCTTTTTGATATACATTAATGACCTGGAGTTGGATATAGAGGGTATTATTTCAATGTTTTCAGATGACATGAAACTCAGAAATGTAAAACAATGTGGAGGATAGCAACAGACTTCAGGAGGACATAGACAGACTGGTGAAATGGGCCGACACATGGCAGATGAAATTTAATGCAGAGAAGTGTGAAGTGATACATTTCAGTAGGAAGAATGAGGAGAGGCAATATAAACTAAACGTTACAATTTTAAAGGGGGTGCAGGAACAGAGAGACCTGGGGGTGCACATACACAAATCTTTAAAGGTGGCAGGACCAGTTGAGAAGGCTGTTAAAAAAAGCATATGGGACCCTCGGCTTTATTAATAGAGGCACAGAGTACAAAAGCAAGGAAGTTACGCTAAACCTTTACAAAACACTGGTTAGGCCGCAGCTGGAGTATTGTGTTCAATTCTGGGCACCACACTTTAGGAAGGATGTCAAGGCCTTAGAGAGGGTGCAGAAGAGATTTACTAGAATGGTCCCAGGGATGAGGGACTTCAGTTATGTGGAGAGACTGGAGAAGCTGCAGAGAAGTTTAAGGGGAGATTTGATAGAGGTGTTCAAGATCATGAACAGTTTTGATAGAGTAAATAAGGAGAAACTGCTTCCAGAGGCAGAAAGTTCGGTAACCAGAGGACACAGATTTAAGGTGATCGGCAAAAGAGCCAGAGGCGACATGAGGAAACATTTTTTTATGCAGTGAATTGTTATGATCTGCAGGACATAGAGAGGCTGGTGAAATGGGCAGACACATGGCAGATAAAATTCAAATTGCACTGCCTGAAAGGGCGGTGGAAGCAGATTCAATAGTAACTTTCAAAAGGGAATTGGATAAATACTTGAAGGGAAAAATTTACAGGGCAATGGGGAAAGAGCAGGGGAATGGGACTAATTGGATTGCTCTTTCAAAGAGCGGGCACAGGCACAACGGGCTGAATGGCCTCCTCCTGTGCTGTACCTGCTATCATACTATATCAAAGTCATTGGAAGGGTCCAGGAGGGATTCACTGGATGATACCAGGGATGAGAGGCTATAATTTGAGGAAAGGGAGAGAAACGGGGGCACTTTTTATTAGAACAGAGAATGCTATAACGAGATCTGATAAAGGGGTCCAAAATGATGAAGCGTTTGATAAGAGTTTGAAACTAGAGGGCATCAGTTTTGGATCATTACCAAAAGAACAAAGGGAGAGGTTGGGGGAATGCCTTATATGTATATTATATGGACTGCCCGGCCAGAAGCATTGGGGGAAGCAGAATCCAGAACAGCTGTTAAAAGGGAAGGGGATAAACACTTGAAAAAGAAAAATTTAAGAGTTATGGGAAAGAGCAGGGGCGATGGGCCGAATGGGGTAAGGGCAGGGGAGCGGGACGAAGGGGATAGCTCTTTCAGAGAGTGGCACAGGCATGATGGACCGAATGTCCTCCTTCCACCATAAAATTCTCTGACTCTAATTCTCCTCTCATGGCATTTGAAATGCTTAGGAAACTTTAACCGTGCTCCTAGTGAGTCTGAATCTGCCAAACAGCCTGTCAGTCACCATTAATTAGCACTGGGTTGGCTGCTCTCTCAAAGGTGTCACAAGAGTGGCTGGTTTGGAAAATGGAGAATTTTCAACTGGTGCCTTGTGGAGCGGGGCGGGGTGGCTCTGAAGTTAGGTCAGAGTGGTGGGAGCGTTTCCCTGTATCGAGCCGCGCTTTCCCTGTCTTGGGAATGTTTAATGTGGACACTGGACCCTGTACAAAGTGGAAAGGTTTTCCATTCAGTGGCACTGAACTCCATCGTGCCGCTGAATGCAAAATATATCTTGAGGTGAGATTTACCACTGATGTGATTCGGGTCTCTGACACAGCATCCAAGTGGCCGTTCTCTATATGGGAGCACGGGTGTCCTCACTGCCCGAGTGGTAATCGGGTGGAGTAGATCGCATAACCTCTGATTTCAATGGAATGAAAACCCCGGGGTCTGGTCTATGAAGGTCTAGCACTCCACTCTACCCACTCGGTGAAGATGAACATCTACCACTGAGTGTGTACGGGCTATTGGCCTGTGGATGATGTTCTGGTGATCAGGAACAGGTATCCAAGCTGATTTCCCCACCTCCCCAACCAGCCCTGGACCTTTGACACCAATTGTACTGTCTCCTATTGCTAACCTGCGTGAAATCAGCTCCCTCAGCACAGGACAGAGATGGAATCTGGTACCTTCTCCTCTGCCTCGCTCACTTCCACACTGGGCTCCCAACTGATCCATCAGGTTTGCTCCCTGTGACCCTGACTCTCTCTATCTTTTCTTTGTATTTTAATGATTAATGACAAAGAGCAGATCATGTCCGACTGACTCACAAACACAATAGGAGTTGGGTCATTTTTGGCATCCTGTCAGATCCTGAGCAGATCTCCACTGGCCCAGAGCCAGTCAGACACCAGTGATCCATCAATGTCAGCTCATGTATCTGTAATCTGGATGAGCCTCGGAGTCTGGAATGCACATTACATTACTTGGGATATCTGATGAACAATGAACTTTGACTGGCTCACAATGTTTGTGTTCCCGAGATGCCTAATTTCTTCTGAGCATTCATCGTTCATCCCTCCACTCTTCATTAAGCTGAACTAGCGATCAATGGTGAACACCAACAGGACTAAGGCTGGTAATGGTGTTGAGGCTAGAAGTTTTACATAGAGTTTAGAGCACAGAAACAGGCCTTTTGGCCCAACAGGTCTATGCCAGTGTTTATTCTCAACACGAGCTTCCTCCCACCTATTTCATCTCACCCTATCAACATACCCTTCTATTCCTTTCTCCCTCACGTGTTTATCTAACTTCCCCTTAAATACATCTATGTTATTCACCTCAACTATTCCGCGCCATAGTGAGTTCCACATTCTAACCACTCTCTGGGTAAAGAAGTTTCTCCTGAATTCACTATTGGATTTATTGGTGCCTATTCTATATTTATGGCTCTTAGTTCTGGACTCCCCACAAGTGGAAACATCGTTTCTACGTCTATCCTAACAAACCCCTTCATAATTTTAAAGACCTCTATCCGGTCACCTCTTAGTCTTCGCTTTTCTCGAGAAAAGAGCCCCAGTCTGTTCAGATTTTCTTGATAGTTATAACCTCTTAATTCTAGTATTATCCTTGTAAATCTTTTTTGTACTTTCTCTAGCGCTTCTATATCATTTTTATAATATAGAGACCAGAACTGTGCACAGTACTCTAAGTGTGGCCTAACCAAGGTTTTATATAAGTTTATATAAGCTTGACAGGGTAGATGCTGAGAGGCTGTTTCCCCTGACTGGAGAGTCGAGAACTAAAGGTCATAGTCTCAGGATAAGGGGTCGGCCATTTAGGACCGAGACGAGGAAAACTTTCTTCACTCAGAGAGTTGTGAATCTTTGGAATTCTCTATCCCAGAGAGCTGTGGATGCTCAGTTGTTGAGAACATTCAAGACTGAGATCGATAAATTTTTGGACACTAAGGGAATCAAGGGATAAAGGGATAGGGAGGGAGAGTAGAGTTGAGGTGGAAGATCAGCCATGATCTTATTGAATGGCGGAGCAGGCTTGAGGGGCCGTACTCCTGCTCCTATTTCTTATGTTCTTTAATATAACTTCTCTGCTTTTGAATTCTATTCCTCTAGAAATGAACCCCAGTGCTTTGTTTGCATTTTTTTCTGGCTTTGTTAACCTGCAATGCTACTTTTAATGATTTGTGGAAGGCCCTGATAATAACCCCAGGAGAGGGGGGGCAGATTTAGAGGCCAGGAAACCCGGAAATATGGGTTTCCCGGAAGTCCTGCCGAATTTAACAGTAGGGATTGTTTTAAATTTTTCAAATCAGATTCCCACCCGCAGCTAGCCAGATTGAGAGGCTGACTGGATATTGGGGGGGACAACCTGCGGCTCCAGGCTGCAGTCAGGGATCGAAGAGGAGGGAGGGAGGGAGAGATCATGGGCCGTGGAGGACATCGGGGTGGGGAGGGGAGCTGTGGGGAGAACATTGCCAGTAGGGAGGTGGAGATTGAGTTGGTGGGGGGGTGCGGGGTGTCTGATATCGGGAGTTGGCGATTGGAGGGGTCTGATGCTGGGAGGAGATCAGCGGGGGGGCGGGCTGATGCCGGGAGGTGGAGATCAGGGCGGGGGGGCGGGCTGATGCCGGGAGGTGGAGATCAGGGCGGGGGGGCGGGCTGATGCCGGGAGGTGGAGATCAGGGCAGGGGGGCGGGCTGATGCCGGGAGGTGGAGATCAGGGCAGGGGGGGGTCTGATGCCTGGAAAAAATTGGGGGGAGTTGGACGTCGGAGGTCGGGGGTTTCTAATGCCGGGAAGGGATCGCGGGGGTTCTGATGGCGAGAAGTGGAGATCGGGGGGGTGGTGGGGGGGGGGGTCTGTTGGCAGGACATGGCGATCAGGAGGGTCTGAAGTCGGGATGTGAGGTCTGATGTCGGGAGGAGATCGGCGGTGGGGGGGGGTCTGATGCAAGGAGATCGGGAACGGAGTTTAACATTAGAGGCCGGAGGAGAGTTGGACATCAGAGGTCGGGGGGGGGGAGTTGGACATCAGAGGTCGGGGGGGAGAGTTGGACATCAGAGGTTGGGGGGGTGAAGTTGGACATCAGAGGTCGGGGGGGAGAGTTGGACATCAGAGGTTGGGGGGGAGAGTTGGACATCAGAGGTCGGTGGGGAGAGTTGGACATCAGAGGTTGGGGGGGAGAGTTGGACATCAGAGGTTGGGGGGGAGAGTTGGACATCAGAGGTCGGGGGGGGGGGGGAGTTGGACATCAGAGGTCGGCGGGGAGAGTTGGACATCAGAAGTTGAGGGGGAGAGTTGGACATCAGAGGTCGGGGGGGAGAGTTGGACATCAGAGGTTGGGGGGGAGAGTTGGACATCAGAGGTCGGGGGGGAGAGTTGGACATCAGAGGTTGGGGGGGTGAAGTTGGACATCAGAGGTCGGGGGGGAGAGTTGGACATTGGAGATCGGGGGGGGGGGGGGGGAGTTGGACATCAGAGGTCAGTGGGAGGAGTTGGACATTGGGGGTCGGGGGGGGGGGGGAGCTGGACATCGGGCATTGGTGGGGGAAGGGTCGGACATCGGGTTTGGGGGGGAGTTGGACATCTGGGTTTGGGGGGGAGTTGGACATCGGGGTTTGGGGGGGAGTTGGACATCGGGGTTTGGGGGGGGAGTTGGACATCAGGCATGGGTGGAGGGAGGGTCGGACATCGGGGGTCCGAGGGGGTGTGCAATCGCGGGGTGGGGTCTTGGCCAATCGAGGGGGTCCAATCGCGGGGATGGAAGCAGGTAGGCTCGGTGGGCCGGCAGGGAGAACTCCTGCTCCTCCTGTCCGAAAAGCAGTCCAGGGAAGGCACTTACCTGTTCCATTCAGCCGTCCTTGCCTCCCTTCAGCTGCCGGGTTCCCCGAGGCCCAGATAACCCGACCCCAGGAGTTAAATGAGAAACACAGGTTAAATTTAAGGCACGCCACCTCTTCAGAATATTTTAAGGGAGGACCCACCTCCAGAGAGCAGGTTATTCCCCCCCTCCCTCTAACCCGCCTCCAGAGAGCAAGTTATTCGACCCCTCCCCTCTCCAACCCGCCTCCAGAGAGCAGGTTATTCCCCCCCCGCTCTCCAACCCGCCTCCAGAGAGCAGGTTATTCCCCCCCCGCTCTCCAACCCGCCTCCAGAGAGCAGGTTATTCCCCCCACCCACTCCAACCCGCCTCCATTAAAACCGGAAGTGGGCTCGTTAGCAGCGGGTTGAGGTCGGGTTTCCGATTTTTTTATTTTTAAATCTCCCCACCTCCCCCACCACCCATTCCGGGGGGGGGGGTTAAAATTACCCCCTTATTTTCCAAGCAGTTTGTTGTCTCCTTATTCCTCCTACCAAAATGCACCACCTCACACTTATCCATATTGAAATTCATTTGCCGATTACACGCACATTCTGCAAGTTTGTTAATCTCTTCCTGTATTTTGTCCTCCTCGGTATTAACTACGCCTCCCAAATTGGTGTCCTCCGCAAATTTTG
Source organism: Heptranchias perlo (assembly GCF_035084215.1). Taxonomy (NCBI): domain Eukaryota; kingdom Metazoa; phylum Chordata; class Chondrichthyes; order Hexanchiformes; family Hexanchidae; genus Heptranchias; species Heptranchias perlo. The sequence continues at coordinate 73,257,192 of NC_090338.1, read as the reverse complement.
ATATTGTACTTCTAAGTCCAAATCATTTACGTGAATGTGAACAACACCGATCCTTGTGGAACAGCACTTCCCACCTTCTGCCAGTCTGAGTAAATACCTTTAACCCCTACTCTCTGTTTACTGTTTTGTAGCCAGTTTGCTATCCATTCTGCGACTTGTCCGTTGGCTCTACATGCTCTGACCCTAGTCCTGAGTTTAATTAGGATGGCATGTCTGATCAACGTAACTTGGAATAAAGGAAACCCGACCTGATAGAGCCAGAATATTTTTTAACAATTTCTTCTCAGGATGTGTGTGGCCACATAATGTAGGACTGGCAAGTTCCCTTCCTTGAAGGACATCAGTGAAGCAGTTGGATCTTGACAATGATCCAGCAACTTTCATGCTTATTTTTCTGGTGCCAGCCCTCAAATAACCAAACTGATTGAATTCGATTTCACTACTTGGTGGGGATCTGAACTACTCAACCTCAAAGTCCCTGGACCAGGGCCATAACCACAAGACTATCGAACCCTCACCAGTGACAGCAGATGTTGAAAACGTTGCCCAAATATGGGCGGACATATTCCAATGGCACATTATTAATCGCAGGAAAACGTCATTTCCCACTGCGGATGCCGAGAATGCCCATGGCTCCTGGTGTACGGCACTGCTACGGATGGTAATCAACTACACTTCCTCTGCCTTGGAAATTCATACATTTACAAAAATACTTTTATGTTCAGTCTGAGGATCAAGAGCAGTTCAGAATTCAGCAACAAAGGACCAAGAGATTGATTAAGAGGGGAAAAATAGAGTATGAGAGTAAACTCACAAGGATGATAAAAGTGGACTGTAAAAGCTTCTACAAGTATGTAAAAAGAAAAAGATGAGTGAAGACAAATGTAGGTCCCTTACAGTCAGAAACGGGAGAATTTATAATGGGGAACAGGGAAATGGCAGAGCAATTAAACAAATACTTTGGTTCTGTCTTCACAGAAGAGGACACAAATAACTTCCCAGAAATGCTAGGGAACCAAGGGTCTAGTGGGAAGGAGGAATTAAAGGAAATTAGCATCAGTCAAAAAATAGTGCTAGAGAAATTAATGGGACTGAAAGCAGATAAATCCCCAGGGCCTGATAATCTGCATCCCTGAGTACTAAAAGAGGTAGCCATGGAAATAGTGGATGCATCAGTTGTCATCTTCCAAAATTCTATAGATTATGGAACAGTTCCTGCAGATTGGAGGGTGGCAAATGTAACCCCACTATTTAAAAAAGGAGGGAGAGAGAAAACAGGGAACTACGGGGATAGCACGTTCAGTGAGGTGGTCACACCGCAGGTAAAGATTACGCAGGCAGAAAGGAAATGGGTGACCGCCAGGCAGAGTAAAAGGACTAGGCAGGTAGAGCAGGAGTCCCCTGGGGCCATCTCCCTCTCAAACAGATATTCTGCTTTAGATACTGTTGGGGGAGATGGCTTATCAGGGAAATGCAGCAAGAGCCAGGTTCGGGCCACCACGGGTGGCTCTGCTCCACAGGAGGGGAGGAAGAAGAGTGGCAGGGCTATATTGATAGGGGATTCAATTGTAAGGGGAACAGATAGGCGTTTCTGCGGCCGCAAACGTGACTCCAGGATGGTATGTTGCCTCCCTGGTGATAGGGTCAAGGATGTCACGGAGCGGCTGCAGGGCATTCTGGAGGGGGAGGGTGAACAGCCAGTAGTCGTAGTCCATATTGGTACCAACGACATAGGTGAAAAAAGGGATGAGGTCCTGCAAGGTGAATTTAAGGAGTTAGGAGATAAATTAAAAAGCAGGACTTCAAAGGTAGTGATCTCAGGATTACTACCGGTGCCACGTGCTAGTGAGTATAGGAACAGGAGAATAGACAGGATGAATGCGTGGCTGCAGGGATGGTGTAGGATGGTGGGATTTAGATTCCTGGGACATTGGGACCGGTTCTGGGGAAGGTGGGACCTGTACAAGCGTGACGGGTTACACCCGAGCAGGACTGGGACCAATGTCCTCGCGGGGGTGTTTGCTAGTGCTGTTGGGGAAGGTTTAAACTAGAGTGGCAGGGGGATGGGAACCTGAGCGGGGAGTCAGAAGGGAATAAAATTGAGAGCAGCAAGAGAGGGGAAGACCCAGGGGAAATCTACAATACAAATAGTACAAACAGTTGTTCAAGAATAAGTGGGAGGGAAAAGCATAGAGCAGCGGAAAGAAAGTGTACTTTAGGCACGACAGATAAAATGAAAACTAGAAGGCGTAAGGCGATTAACCCAGCATCAAAGCTGTGGTAGAGGGTTGGGAACCTGAGCAGGGAGACAGAGGAAAGCGTGTCGGGAAGGGACAGAAGGTATGGAGTAAAATGTAAAGTGTTAAAAAAGGAAAAAGCAGGAACTGTCACAAAACATATTTGAAAGTTCTTTATCTGAATGCACGTAGCATTCATAACAAAATGGACGAGTTAACGGCACAAATAACTACGTATGGGTATGATCTTGTGGCCATTACAGAATCATGGCTGCAGAGTGACAACAACCGGGAATTAAATATGCCAGGGTATTTAACGATCAGGAAGGACAGGCAGGAAGGAAGGGGAGGTGGGGTGGCTATGTTAATAAAGGAAGGAATCACTGTAATACAGAGAAATGATATTGGGATAAAGGATCAGGATAATGAAACAGTTTGGGGAGAGATTAGGAATAATAAGGGGAAAAAAACACTAGTGGGCGTAGTATATAGGCCTCCTAATAGTTGCAACTCTGTTGGACGAAGTATTAATCAGGAAATAGTCGGGGCATGTAATAAGGGAACAGTTATAATTATGGGGGATTTTAACTATCATATTAACTGGACAAATCAAATTGGGCAGGGCAGCCTTGAGGAAGAATTTTTTGAGTGTATCAGGGATGGATTTCTTGAGCAGTATGTAACTGATCCTACAAGGGGGCAAGCAACCTTGGACCTGGTCCTGTGTAATGAGCCAGGATTAATTAATAATGTCCTAGTTAAGGATCCCCTTGGAATGAGTGACCATAACATGGTTACATTCCATATCCAATTAGAGGGTGAGAAGGTTGGTTCTCAAACAAGCGTACTGAGCTTGAATAAAGGAGACTATGATGGTATGAGAGCAGAATTGATTAAAGTGGACTGGGAAAATAGATTAAAGGGTAAGACGATACATGAGCAGTGGTGTTCATTCAAGGAGTTATTTTACAACTTTCAAAAAAAAAATATTCCACTGAGGAAAAAAGGGTGTAAAAGAAATGACAGCCATCCGTGGCTCAGGAAAGAAATTAAGGATAGTATCCGACTAAAAATAAGGACATATAAGGTAGCCAAACTTAGTGGGAGGATAGAAGATTGGGAAGTCTTCAAAAGACAGCAAAAAGTAACGAAAGGATTGATTAAGAAAGGGAAGATAGATTATGAAAATAAACTAGCAAAAAATATAAAAACAGACAGCAAGAGTTTCTACAGTTATATAAAAAGAAAAAGGGTGGCTAAGGCAAACGTAGGTCCCTTAGAGGATGAGACCGAGAAATTAATGGTGGGAAACATGGAGATGGCAAAAATGCTGAACAAATATTTTGTTTCAGTCTTTATGGTAGAGGACACTAAGAATATCCCAACACTGGACAAACAGGGGGCTCTCGGGGGGGAGGAGCAAAATACGATTAAAATCACTAAGGAATTGGTACTCAGTAAATTAATGGGACTCAAGGTGGATAAATCCCCTGGACCTGATGGCTTACATCCTAGGGTCTTGAGGGAAGTGGCAGTCGGGATTGTGGATCCTTTGGTAATAATTTTCCAAAATTCTCTGGACTCGGCAAAGGTCCCGGCAGATTGGAAATCTGCTAATGTAACACCCTTATTGAAAAAGGGTAGTAGGCAGAAGGCTGGAAATTATAGACCAGTTAGCCTAACATCTGTGGTGGGTAAAATTTTGGAGTCTATTATTAAGGAGAGAGTAGCAGAACATTTGGATAAACATAATTTAATAGGACAAAGTCAGCATGGCTTTACGAAGGGGAAGTCATGTCTGACAAATTTGCTTGAGTTCTTTGAGGACATAACGTACAGGGTGGATAAAGGGGAACCAGTGGACGTAGTGTATTTAGACTTCCAGAAGGCATTCGACAAGGTGCCACATAAAAGATTATTGCTCAAGATAAAGAATCACTGGATTGGGGGTAATATTCTGGCATGGGTGGAGGATTGGTTATCTAACAGGAAGCAGAGAGTTGGGATAAATGGTTCATTCTCGGACTGGCAACCAGTAGCCAGTGGTGTTCCGCAGGGGTCGGTGCTGGGTCCCCAACTCTTTACAATCTATATTAATGATTTGGAGAAGGGGACCGAGTGTAACATATCAAAGTTTGCAGATGATACAAAGATGGGAGGGAAAGTGGAGAGTGAGGAGGACATAAAAAACCTACAGGGTGATATAGACAGGCTGGGTGAGTGGGCAGAGATTTGGCAGATGCAATACAATATTGAAAAATGTGAGGTTATGCACTTTGGCAGGAAAAATCAGAGAGCAAGTTATTATCTTAATGGCGAGAAACTGGAAAGTACTGCAGTACAAAGGGATCCGGGGGTCCTAGTGCAAGAAAATTAAAAAGTTAGTATGCAGGTGCAGCAGGTGATCAAGAAGGCCAACGGAATGTTGGCTTTTATTGCTAGGGGGATAGAATATAAAAACAGGGAGGTATTGCTGCAGTTATATAAGGTATTGGTGAGACCGCACCTGGAATACTGCATACAGTTTTGTTGTCCATACTTAAGAAAAGACATACTTGCTCTCGAGGCAGTACAAAGAAGGTTCACTCGGTTAATCCCGGGGATGAGGGGGTGGACATATGAGGAGAGGTTGAGTAGATTGGGACTCTACTCATTGGAGTTCAGAAGAATGAGAGGCGATCTTATTGAAACATATAAGATTGTGAAGGGGCTTGATCGGGTGGATGCAGTAAGGATGTTTCCAAGGATGGGTGAAACTAGAACTAGGGGGCATAATCTTAGAATAAGGGGCTGCTCTTTCAAAACTGAGATGAGGAGAAACTTCTTCACTCAGAGGGTAGTAGGTCTGTGGAATTTGCTGCCCCAGGAAGCTGTGGAAGCTACATCATTAAATAAATTTAAAACAGAAATAGACAGTTTCCTAGAAGTAAAGGGAATTAGGGGTTACGGGGAGCGGGCAGGAAATTGGACATGAATTTAGATTTGAGGTTAGGATCAGATCAGCCATGATCTTATTGAATGGCGGAGCAGGCTCGTGGGGCCGATTGGCCTACTCATGTTCCTATTTCTTCTGTTCTTATGTTCTTATATTAGCCTAACATCAGGAGTAAGGAAAATGCTAGAGTCTATTATAAAGGAAGTGATAGCAGGACACTTGGAAAATATTAACGGGATTAGACAAAGTCAACCTGGATTTATGAAAGGGAAATCATGTTTGACAAACCTACTGGAGTTTTTTGAGAATGTAACTGCAGAATAGACAAGGGAGAACCAGTGGATGTGGTTTATTTTAATTTTCAGAAGGCCTTTGATGAAGAGGTTGGTGTGCAAAATTAAAGCACATGGGACTGACATGGATTGAAAATTGGTTAACAGACAGGAAACAGAGAGTAGGAATAAATGGATCTTTTTCGGGGTGCCAGGCTGTGACTGGGGCACCGCAGGGATCAGTGCTTGGGCCCCAGCTATTCACAATATATCAATGATTTGGATGAGGGAACCTAATGTAATATTTCCAAGTTTGCTGATGACACAAAACTCGGTGGGATCGTGAGTTGTGAGGAGGATGCAAAGAGGCTTCAAGGCGATTTAGACAAGTTGAGTGAGTGGGCAAATACATGGCAGATGCAGTATAATGTGGATAAATGTGAAGTTATTCACTTCGGAAGGAAAAACAGAAAGGCAGAGTATTATTTAAATGGTGATAGATTGGGAAATGTTGATGTACAAAGGGACCTGGGTGTCCTTGTACACCAGTCACTGAAAGCAAACATGTAGGTGCAGCAAGCAGTTAGGAAGGCAAATGGTATGTTGGCCTTCATTGCAAGAGGATTTGAGTAAAGGAGCAGGGATGTCTTACTGCAGTTATACAGGGCCTTGGTGAGACCACACCTCTGGAGTATTGTGTGCAGTTTTGGTCTCCTTACCTAAGAAAGGATATACTTGCCATAGAGGGAGTGCAGTGAAGGTTCACCAGACTGATTCCTGGGATGGCAGGACTGTCGTATGAGGAGAGATTGGGTCGACTTGGCCTGTATTCACTCGAGTTTAGAAGAATGAGAGGGGATCCCATTAAAACATAAAATTCTGACAGGACCAGACAGGCTGGATGCAGGGAGGATGTTTCCCCTGGCTGGGGGGTCCAGAACGAGGGGTCATGTCTCAGGATACGGGGTAGGACATTTAGGACTGAGATGAGGAGTAATTTCTTCACTCAGAGGGTGGTGAACCTGTGGTATTCTCTACCACAGAAGGTTGTCGAAGCCAAGTCACTGAATATATTTAAGAAGGAGCTCGATAAATTTCTGGACACAAAAGGCATCAAGGGGTATGGAGAGAGAGCGGGAATATGGTACTGAGATAGAGGATCAGCCATGATCGTATTAAATGGCGGAGCAGGCTCGAAGGTCTGAATGGCCTACTCCTGCTCCTATTTTCTATGTTTCTATGTTTTCCCAGAGGCAGCCAAGCTGCATTTCACCTCCATTCCCCATTCCCCATCTCGATGGAGGCTTCTCCACACGGACAGGAATCCTGCTGGGATCTGGGCCAAATTAGTTAAATGAAATTGACTCTGGAAGTTAGGCTAGGGTCAGTGCCAGACCTTTGGAATGGGTGGAGATTGCGGTGGGATTCGCCAATTGGAAGATCCCACCTAAAGCCTCTACGACAGCCGCAAGGCAGGGCTGACTCGATGTCGACCTTATATTGCCATTATATCACAGGCTGGTACCATCTCCAGCAATGTGCCCTAACCACATGGAAAAGTTACATTTGCAACAGGTCCATCTGGTCCAGCTACCTGGACTATTGATAGAAATAGAAAGAAAGAAAGACTTGTATTTATATAGCGCCTTTCACGACCTCAGGATGTCCCAAAGTGCTTTACAGCCAATGAAGTATTTTTGAAGTATAGTCACTGTTAATGTAGGAAACACGACAGCCATTTTGTGCATAGCAGGGTCGCACAAACAGCAATGTGATAATGACCAGATAACCTGGGTTGTTTTTATGCCCATTATACTGGCCCATCACACCACAGACTCCCCCATTATACTGGCCCATTACACCACAGTTTCCCCCGTTATACTGGCCCATTACACCACAGTTTCCCCCATTACACTGACCCATTACACCACACAGTCTCCCCCATTATACTGACCCATTACACCACAGACTCCCCCATTATACTGACCCATTACACCACAGACTCCCCCATTATAATGACCCATTACACCACAATCTCCCCCATTATACTGACCCATTACACCACACAGACTCCCCCATTACACTGACCCATTACACCACACAATCTCCCCCATTACACTGACCCATTACACCACACAATCTCCCCCATTATAATGACCCATTACAGCACACAGTCTCCCCCATTATACTGACCCATTACACCATACAGACTCCCCCATTATACTGACCCATTACACCACACAGACTCCCTCATTACACTGACCCATTACACCACACAGACTCCCCCATTATACTGACCCATTACACCACACAGACTCCCCCATTACACTGACCCATTACACCACACTGACTCCCCCATTACACTGACCCATTACACCACACAATCTCCCCCATTATAATGACCCATTACACCACACAGTCTCCGCCATTATACTGACCTATTACACCACACAGACTCCCCCATTATACTGACCCATTAAACCACAGACTCCCCTATTATACTGACCCATTACACCACAGTCTCCCCCATTATACTGGCCCATTACACCACAGTCTCCCCCATTATACTGACCCATTACACCACAGAATCCCCCATTATACTGACCCATTACACCACAGTCTCCCCCTTTACAAGCCCTTTACAAGACCCAGACTCCCTGATTACTCTGGCCCATTACACCATACAGTCTCCCTCATTATACTCCTTACTCAAAGATGTAATAGAAAAACAACTAGAAACTGAAAATATAATAAAGATTAGTCAGCACGGATTTCAAAAGGGAAGGTCATGTTTGACCAACCTTATTGAATTCTTTGAAGAAGTAACAGAAAGTGTAGACAAGGGTACCGTAGTAGATATAATATATTTGGATTTTCAAAAGGCCTTTGATAAGGTACCGCATAGTAGATTCATGACTAGGGTCAGAGCATGTGGAGTCAGGGGACAAGTAGTAATCTGGAAATAAACTGGCTACAAAAACAGAAAACAGAGAGTATGGGTTAAGAATAGTTACTCAGACTGGCAAAAGGTGTGAAGTGGTGTTCCACAGGGGTCGGTGCTGGGACCACTGCTGTTCACAATTTACATAAATGATTTGGACTCGGGAATTGGAAGTACATTTTCAAAATTTATAGACAACGCCAAATTGTGGGTTATAGTTAATACTGAGGAAGACTGCGACAAAATACAGGAAGACCATACAGGCCATACAAGTTGCGATGAGGACACAAAGTGTCTGCAAAGGGATATTGGCAGGTTAAGCGAGTGGGCAAAAATTTGGCAGATGGAATATAATGTGGGAAAATGTGAAGTCATCCACTTTGGAAGGAAAAATAATAAAGCAAAATATTATTTGAATGGAGAAATACCACAAAATGCTGCAGTACAGAGGGATCTGGGTGTCCTCGTACATGAAACACAAAGTGTCAACATACAGGTGCAGCGGTAATCCGGAAGGCAAACGGAATTTTGGCCTTTATTTCGAGGGGGATGGAGTATAAAAGCAGGGAAGTCATGCCACAACTGTACAGGGTGCTGGTGAGACCACACCTGGAGTACTGCGTACAGTTCTGGTGCCCTTATTTAAGGAAGGACGTACTTGCATTGGAGGCAGTTCAGAGAAGGTTCACTCGGTTGATTCCGGGTATGGAAGGGTTGTCTTATGAGGAAAGATTGAACAGGTTGGGTCTATACTCATTGGAGTTTAGAAGAATGAGAGGAGATCTTATTGAAACATACAAGATTCTGAGGGGACTTGATAGGGTAGATGCTGAGAGGATGTTACCCCTCATGGGGGAATCAAAAAATAGGGGGCATAGTCTCAGAATAAGGGGTCGCCCGTTTAAGATGGAAATGAGGAGGAATTTCTTTTCCCAGAGGGTCGTGAATCTTTGGAATGCTTTACCCCAAAAAGCTGTGGGGGCTGAGTCATTGAATACATTCAAGGCTGAGTTGGACAAATTTTTGATCAGCAAAGGAGTCAAAGGATATGAGGAAAAGGCAGGTAAGTGGAGTTGAGGTAAAAATCAGGTCAGTCATGATCTCATTGAATGACGGAGCAGGCTCGAGGGGACAAATGGTCTACTCCTGCTCCTATCTCTTATGGTCTTATGGTCTATGACATTAATAAAGTTGCAGAATGGGCGTGTAATCAGCAAATGAATTTCACTATAAATAAGTGTGATGTGGTATATTTTGGTAGGAAGAATAAGGAGGCCACATATTGCTTGGATAATAAGAGTCGAAATGGGATAGAGGAGCAAAGAGATCTCAGGGTACAGATACACAAAGCATTGGGGTTCATTTTTATAGGGATAGAATTGAAAAGCAGGAAAGTTATGTCAAACTTGTATAGAACCTTGGTTAGACCCCACTTGGAGTACTGTGCACAGTTCTGGTCGCCATATTATAAAAAGGATATAGAGGCACTGGTGCAAAAAAGATTTACGAGGATGATACCAGAACTGAGAGGCTAGACCGATCAGGAAAGATTGACCCAGGCTGCGGCTCTTATCTCCAGAAAAGAGAAGACTGAGGGGTGACCTGATAGAGGTCATTAAGAATATGAAAGGATTTGATAGGTTAGACATTGAGAAGATGTTTCCACTTGGTGGGGAGACCAGAATTGGAGGTCATAAGATGGTCACTAATAAATCCAATAGGGAATTCAGGAGAAACTTCTTTACTCAGAGAGTGGTCAGAATGTGGAACTTGCGAACACAAGGAGCAGTTGAGGCGACTGGTATGGATGCATTTAAGGGGAAGCTAGATAAACACATGAGGCAGAAAGAAATAGAAGGATATGTTGATGGGGTTAGATGAAGAAGGGTGGGAGGAGGCTCGTCTGGACCATAAACACTGGCATGGACCTGTTGGGCTGAATGGCCTGTCTCTGTGTTATACATTCTATATAATTCTATGTAAATGACAAAAGGGATGATGGTGCAAGGCAAGGAGGGTGGGAATGGGATAAGTAAAGAAACAAAAGGTGGGTCTGGAGGAGGAGGAAATGGCAACAGCAGAACCATTACCAGCACCTGCTGTCCGAGAAAATGGAAGCAGTGGTTCATGACACTACCCAGACTCCCCCATTATACTGGTCCATTCCACTACCCAGACTCCCCCATTATACTGGTTCATGACACTACCCAGACTCCCCCATTATACTGGTCCATTCCACTACCCAGACTCCCCCATTATACTGGTCCATTACACGACCCAGACTCCCCCATTATACTGGTCCATTACACTCCCCAGACTCCCCCATTATACTGGTCCATCCCACTCCCCAGACTCCCCCATTATACTGGTCCATTCCACTACCCAGACTCCCCCATTATACTGGTCCATTCCACTACCCAGACTCGCCCATTATACTGGTCCATTACACTACCCAGACTCCCCCATTATACTGGTCCATTACACTACCCAGACTCCCCCATTATACTGGTCCATTACACGACCCAGACTCCCCCATTATACTGGTCCATTACACTACCCAGACTCCCCCATTATACTGGTCCATTCCACTACCCAGACTCCCCCATTATACTGGTCCATTCCACTACCCAGACTCCCCCATTATACTGGTCCATTCCACTACCCAGACTCCCCCATTATACTGGTCCATTCCACTACCCAGACTCCCCCATTATACTGGTCCATTCCACTACCCAGACTCCCCCATTATACTGGTCCATTACACTCCCCAGACTCCCCCATTATACTGGTCCATTCCACTACCCAGACTCGCCCATTATACTGGTCCATTACACTCCCCAGACTCCCCCATTATACTGGTCCATTACACGACCCAGACTCCCCCATTATACTGGTCCATTACACGACCCAGACTCCCCCATTATACTGGTCCATTACACGACCCAGACTCCCCCATGATACTGGTCCATTCCACTACCCAGACTCCCCCATTATACTGGTCCATTGCACTACCCAGACTCCCCCATGATACTGGTCCATTACACTACCCAGACTCCCCCATTATACTGGTCCATCCCACTACCCAGACTCCCCCATTATACTGGTCCATTACACTCCCCAGACTCCCCCATTATACTGGTCCATTACACTCCCCAGACTCCCCCATTATACTGGTCCATCCCACTCCCCAGACTCCCCCATTATACTGGTCCATCCCACTCCCCAGACTCCCCCATTATACTGGTCCATCCCACTACCCAGACTCCCCCATTATACTGGTCCATTACACTCCCCAGACTCCCCCATTATACTGGTCCATTACACTCCCCAGACTCCCCCATTATACTGGTCCATCCCACTCCCCAGACTCCCCCATTATACTGGTCCATCCCACTACCCAGACTCCCCCATTATACTGGTCCATCCCACTACCCAGACTCCCCCATTATACTGGTCCATCCCACTACCCAGACTCCCCCATTATACTGCCTATAACAGGGGTGATTTCCCTCCTTCCTGCCTCTATTATCCACCATCCACCCGTGAGCTGGCAGGAGAGGGGCGGCAGTCATCCACGGGACAGCACCTGATAAGATGTTGCTCAGTGTGAGGTTCGGGCGAGTAGGTCCCTGTAAGGATTTTAACCTCTCAACCCCCCCCCCCCCCCGCCCCCTCTCGTCCCGTCCTCCTCGGGCTAAGGAGGTTACAATAGGGCCTTTCTTCTACAAAGGCTGTAAAATCTGTAAAATCTCCCTGTATCTATGGGCTGAGGGCACTCCTTGGATTGTGCTAAACGGTGCAGGTCAGGCAGGCCCCACATGTGATCCTCAGTCTGTCCTGCGTCAGCAGCGTGGCTGCCCCAGTCAGGCTCAGCTGCCTGGAGTCAGGGCAGGGGGGGTGACGCTCATGACAGTCAATCCTGATGGAAAGTGCGTTCACATGGGCAGCAGGTGGGAGCCGAACCTGGCCCTCCCCATGGTGGAATATGTGCCGGCACTCCCTGCTTTCTCTTCTCCCACGTGAAAGCAGTCCCTTGTGTGAGGATCCGGGGAGCAGCAGAGCTGTACCCCTGCAAGCATTCACGAGAAGTGATTTGCAGGGATTTCAGCAGTCACTCGCTGAAGCCTCGTCCCACATCGTGTATTCTCGCACCTTCCAGGCTTGTGACTGATATATTATCGGATTTGTTTATTTTCTCTGTTATAAAAATGTTATTTTAGGGTTTTGACAATGATCTGGTTCACTGGAGCTCTCGATCCTCAGAGCAGAATATAAATCCGATTTGAAGTGTGAGTTCCTGTGCAGTGACTCTGTTTGACATATGAAGTGCGTAATTAGCAGGCTTTCATCGTAATTAAATCGCAGGCTGATCATTGTACTGACGTGGTTTCACACTTCATCTGAGGAGCTCGTTTCAAGTGTCACTCTGCTGGATAATTAAACACCTTCTGAACTTCTTCATGATATCAAAGAACACCAAGCTTAATCCTCACTGTGCACAGGATAAAATGTCATGTGCAAAGTGTAGAGACTTTCTCCTGAGGCCAGTGATTTCTAGCTGGGGTGCATATCACCAGCCCTCCCATACCTTATACATTCACCACTCCCTTCGCTCCACCATTGGTGGCCGTGCCTTCAGCTGTCTAGGCCCTAAGCTCTGGAATTCTCTCCCTAAACCTCTCTGCCTCTCTACCTCTCTCTCCTCCTTTAAGACGCTCCTTAAAATCTGCCACTTTGACCAAGCTTTTGGTCACCTGTCCTAATATCTCTTTATGTGGCTCGGAGTCAAATTTGTGTCTGTTAATCAGTCCTGTGAAACGCGTTGGGAGGTTTTACGATTAGTTAAAGGTGCTATATAAATGCAAGTTGTTGTCTGTGTGTAACTGGTACAGTCGTGTTCTTTGATTCAGCTTCCAGGGTTTCCACGTGTTGGCCATGGGCAGAGATAGGCACCATAGTGGCTCCCTGACTATGTCCCATTTCATTGCTCCCGCCCTCTATGATAATCCTTATGCTCCGTCCAATTACAAAGTTAACTTCTATGAACCGATCTGTCAGGGAGGTCCTGTTTCAGAACTCCATCTTTTAATGTAGAGAGCCAGCTCCCTCTCACTTGTTGTTTTCCTTCCCTTTCGGCTTCTCCTGTTTTTGACTGTTCCTCGCCTGCTGTTTTTAGGTAGTTTTGCTGTTCAGAACAGAACTCATTAATAATGAATACAGCATTTTGTGCGCTGAATATTTCATATCTTGCTGGAGTGTGTGATGTACCCGACCTGCTGTTCGTTCACAAATCTGTATTGAATGAAAATTGATTCTGCTTCCTTGAAGGCTCTGAATCTAAACCACTCGCTGAGTCCCCATCATCAACAGGGATTCAGGGGGTGACGGGGATTCAGGGGGTGACGGGGATTCAGGGGGTGACGGGGATTCAGGGGGTGACGGGGATTCAGGGGGTGACGGGGATTCAGGGGGTGACGGGGATTCAGGGGGTGACGGGGATTCAGGGGGTGACGGGGATTCAGAGGGTGACGGGGATTCAGAGGCTGATGGGGGTGATGGGGTGAGGGAGATGGTGGGGGATGTAGGGTTGGAGGTGATGATGGGGATTCAGGGGGTGATGGGGATTCATCCCCCACCATCTCCCTCACCCCATCACCCCCTGAATCCCCATCACCCCCTGAATCCCCATCACCCCCTGAATCTCCAACGCCCCCTGAATCCCTGTTGAGGTGGTGTTGATACAGCCCTGATGTTGTGGGGTCTCAGTGGGGGAAATTGGGAGGCGTAATACAAGTGAGGTAGTGGGCAGAACCAGACTGCAGGTGTGCGGGCCAGTGGGCGGAGCCAGACCGCAGGTGAGTGGGTTAGTGGGCGGAGCCAGACTGCAGGTGAGTGGGGGTAGTGGGCGGAGCCAGACTGCAGGTGAGTGGGGGTAGTGGGCGGAGCCAGACCGCAGGTGAGTGGGGTAGTGGACGGAGCCAGACTGCAGGTGAGCAGGGTAGTGGGCGGAGCCAGACTGCAGGTGAGTGGGGGTAGTGGGCGGAGCCAGACTGCAGGTGAGTGGGGGTAGTGGGCGGAGCCAGACCGCAGGTGAGTGGGGGTAGTGGACGGAGCCAGACTGCAGGTGAGCAGGGTAGTGGGCGGAGCCAGACTGCAGGTGAGTGGGGGTAGTGGGCGGAGCCAGACTGCAGGTGAGTGGGGGTAGTGGGCGGAGCCGGACTCCAGGTGAGTGGGGGTAGTGGGCGGAGCCAGACTGCAGGTGAGTGGGGTAGTGGGCGGAGCCAGACTGCGGGTGAGTGGGGTAGTGGGCGGAGCCAGACTGCAGGTGAGTGGGGTAGTGGGCGGAGCCAGACTGCAGGTGTGCGGGGTGGTGGGCAGGGCCAGACTGCAGGTGAGTGGGGTAGTGGGCGGAGCCAGACTGCAGGTGAGTGGGGTAGTGGGCAGAGCCAGACTGCAGGTGAGCAGGGTAGTGGGCGGAGCCCGACTGCAGGTAATTGGGGTAGTGGGCGGAGCCGGACTTCAGGTGAGTGGGGTAGTGGGCGGAGCCGGACTTCAGGTGAGCAGGGTAGCGGGCTGAGCCAGACTGAAGGTGAGTGGGGTAGTGGGCGGAGCCAGACTGAAGGTGAGTGGGGTAGTGGGCGGAGCCAGACGGCAGGTGAGTGGGGTAGTGGGCGGAGCCAGACTGCAGTTGAGTGGGGTAGTGGGCGGAGCCAGACTGCAGTTGAGTGGGGTAGTGGGCTGAGCCAGACTGCAGGTAATTGGGGTACTGGGTGGAGCCAGACTGCAGGTGAGTGGGGTGGTGGGCAGGGCCAGACTGCAGGTAATCGGGGTAGTGGGCGGAGCCAGACTGCAGGTGAGTGGGGTAGTGGGCGGGGCCAGACTGCAGGTGAGTGGGGTAGTGGGCGGGGCCAGACTGCAGGTGAGTGGGGTAGTGGGCGGAGTCCGACTGCAGGTAATTGGGGTAGTGGGCGGAGCCGGACTTCAGGTGAGCAGGGTAGCGGGCTGAGCCAGACTGAAGGTGAGTGGGGTAGTGGGCGGAGCCAGACTGAAGGTGAGTGGGGTAGTGGGCGGAGCCAGACGGCAGGTGAGTGGGGTAGTGGGCGGAGCCAGACTGCAGTTGAGTGGGGTAGTGGGCGGAGCCAGACTGCAGTTGAGTGGGGTAGTGGGCTGAGCCAGACTGCAGGTAATTGGGGTACTGGGTGGAGCCAGACTGCAGGTGAGTGGGGTGGTGGGCAGGGCCAGACTGCAGGTGTGCCGGGTGGTGGGCAGGGCCAGACTGCAGGTAATCGGGGTAGTGGGCGGAGCCAGACTGCAGGTGAGTGGGGTAGTGGGCGGGGCCAGACTGCAGGTGAGTGGGGTAGTGGGCGGAGCCGGACTGCAGGAGAGTGGGGTAGCGGGCAGGGCCAGACTGCAGGTAATTGGGGTGGTGGGCGGGGCCAGACTGCAGGTGAGCGGGGGTGGTGGGCGGAGCCAGACTGCAGGTAATTGGGGTGGTGGGCGGGGCCAGACTGCAGGTGAGCGGGGGTGGTGGGCGGGGCCAGACTGCAGGTGAGCGGGGGTGGTGGGCGGGGCCAGACTGCAGGTGAGCGGGGGTGGTGGGCGGGGCCAGACTGCAGGTGAGCGGGGGTGGTGGGCGGAGCCAGACTGCAGGTGAGCGGGGGTGGTGGGCGGAGCCAGACTGCAGGTGAGCGGGGGTGGTGGGCGGAGCCAGACTGCAGGTGAGCGGGGGTGGTGGGCGGGGCCAGACTGCAGGTGAGCGGGGGTGGTGGGCGGAGCCAGACTGCAGGTGAGCGGGAGTGGCGGGCGGAGCCAGACTGCAGGTGAGCGGGGGTGGTGGGCGGGGCCAGACTGCAGGTGAGCTAGTTCAAATTTAAAATTCTTGCCAAACCTGCCCCAATGCGAATTTCAGAGTTTGAACAAGGCTTTGAACAGGACTTTAGTCTACCTCGTGATATGGATACTTCAGGAGAGACCTGCTCCATACACCCTCCCTCCCATAGCTGGATCCCGATCGATGATGTGGGAATTTCACATTGCTTCATTACCAGTGGGACTATTGTGCAGAGAGTTTTGATGCCCCAGCATTGCCTTTTTGCTCAATCATTCCTTCCACTGTGCTGCACTTGAATCTAAACTGGGTACCGTTCTGTCATGGTTATAGTATTGGACTGGCAACATCGACGTCAAGAGTTTTAATCACACCGTGGCAAGTTGAGAAGTTCAGGCTGTTGGATTGTTGCAAATACCAAACTGGTCCATTCATGTCCTTTAGGGAAGGAAGTCTGCCGTCCTTACCCGACCTGGCCTCCACGTGACTCCAGTCCCACACCAAAATGGTTGACTCTTAACTGGGGATGGGTGATAAATATTGCCCTATCTAAGCACTGTCCACATGCCGAGAACAAATTTTTAAAAAGCTAACAGCACCTCGGACCGATGGGAGGATGGGGCTCACTGTGCCAACTGCATGATGTGGATTAGTGGAATCTTTTCATGATGGGACATCACCAGTAGCCTCACAAACACCTCAGGTGTTGTGTGCACTCTCACCACCACCTCAAGACCCGTGTGTACAGACCATGCATCTCCAACGTGGCCATGTCCGGGGCCCTTGGGTTTGTCACCTCTGCCTCGCTGCAGCCGCTGCCCAATCTACCAATAAGCTCGAGGACTGGGAGAGGTCCTGCACAGAGCTACTGACTGGTGGTGTCTTAGGATCAGGAGCAGCATCACTTACCCTGTGAAAAGAACACAGAAAAATGGAGAGTGCAGGGCATTATAGATAGAACCTCCCCTGGGAGTGTTTGATGGGACAGTGTAGAGGGAGCTTTACTCTGTTTCTAACCCGTGCTGTACCTGCCCTGGGAGTGTTTGATGGGGCAGTGTAGAGGGAGCTTTACTCTGTATCTAACCTGTGCTGTACCTGCCCTGGGAGTGTTTGATGGGACAGTGTAGAGGGAGCTTTACTCTGTATCTAACCTGTGCTGTACCTGCCCTGGGAATGTTTGATGGGACAGTGTAGAGGGAGCTTTACTCTGTATCTAACCTGTGCTGTACCTGCCCTGGGAGTGTTTGATGGGACGGTGTAGAGGGAGCTTTACTCTGTTTCTAACCCGTGCTGTACCTGCCCTGGGAATGTTTGATGGGACAGTGTAGAGGGAGCTTTACTCTGTATCTAACCTGTGCTGTACCTGCCCTGGGAGTGTTTGATGGGACAGTGTAGAGGGAGCTTTACTCTGTATCTAACCTGTGCTGTACCTGCCCTGGGAGTGTTTGATGGGACAGTGTAGAGGGAGCTTTACTCTGTATTTAACCTGTGCTGTACCTGCCCTGGGAGTGTTTGATGGGACAGTGTAGAGGGAGCTTTACTCTGTATTTAACCTGTGCTGTACCTGCCCTGGGAGTGTTTGATGGGACAGTGTAGAGGGAGCTTTACTCTATATCTAACCTGTGCTGTACCTGCCCTGGGAGTGTTTAATGGGACAGTGTAGAGGGAGCTTTACTCTGTATCTAACCCGGGCTGTACCTGCCCTGGGAGTGTTTGATGGGACAGTGTAGAGGGAGCTTTACTCTGTATCTAACCTGGGCTGTACCTGCCCTGGGAGTGTTTGATGGGACAGTGTAGAGGGAGCTTTACTCTATATCTAACCCTGTGCTGTACCTGCCCTGGGAGTGTTTGCTGGGGCAGTGTAGGGGGAGCTTTACTCTGTAACTAACCTGTGCTGTACCTGCCCTGGGAGTGTTTGCTGGGGCAGTGTAGAGGGAACTTAACTGTGTAACTCACCAATATGAGTTTATAAAGGGGAGTTCTTGTCAATCTAACTTACTGTTTTTCTTTGAAGGTGTGACAAAGGAGCTTGATAGGGGTAAGGTGGTGGATGTGGTATACTTGGATTTCAGCAAGGCCTGTGATACAGTTATTTTGGAAAAGCTGGTACTGAAAATAAAGAAAGCGGGAATCAGTGGAAATATTTTACAATGGAGGCGTGATTGGTTGACCAATGGAACCCAGAGGGTAGTGGTACAAAGATTGTTTTCAGTGTGGGAGAATGTTACTGGTGGGTTTGCACAGGGGTCTGTTTTGGGACCTCTTTAATATCTTCATAAATGATGTGGTGAAAGGAGTCACAAACACAAATCTGCAGATGATACAAAGCCGATGAAGGTGGTAGACTGCAAAGCTGAACAGGATAAGTTACAGGAGGATTTGAATATATTCGAGATTTGGGAACACAGGATGAAATTCAATGTAGAGAAATGCACAGTGCTTCACATGGAGACAAAAATCCAGGAATAGACTATTAATTAAATGGAAATATGCGTGAAATGAAAGAGACCTAACGGTCCTGATCGACAATAAATTGAAGCTATCACGACTCTGCTCGGTGGCAGTGAGTAAAGCAAATTATGTGTTGGGATGTATTGAAAGGTCAATATTAAAACGCAATAGGTAGGTAATCCTGCCCCTTTATAAATCATTGGGGGGGTGCGACCACACTTAGAATACTGTGTACAGTTCTGGTCACCACAGTACAAAAAGGATGTTACAGCCATTGCAGGACACAGAAGAGAGCAGCCAGAATGATTAAGGGGTGGAGGGACTGGATTATGAGGAGTGTTTATGTAAATTGGACTTGTTCTTACTGGAAAAGAGATGATTGAGAGTTGATGTGATTACTGTTTGTAGGATTCAAAAGGGATTAGGTAATGTTGACCAGGACAAGCTGTTCCACCTTGTCCAGAACAGTAGAATCAGAGGACATGGCCTGCGCTTGAAGGGGGGTAGGTTCAAAACTAATCTGCAAAAACGTTGGCCGCGATATTAAGGGGGAGACGAGGAGGGTATGGAGAAGGCCAAAAACGGCCCAATAACCCGGCAAGGCCGAGGACGTGGACTCATTAACATATTGTAGCTCCACCTCCTGACCGGCAGGCCGTCCAAATGGACAGTCCGGCCGGCGAGTGGGAGGGAACACTAACGGGAGGAGGCCGCAGTCGGAGACCCTTGGCGATGGACCCTGGCAATCGGGAGGGGGGGCACTGAGCTCCGGTTGGCGATCGAGAGAGCTGGAGTGGGGGGGTGGGAAGCTGGAGATCGGGTCTGGGGGAGGCCGAAGGTGCCTGTGGTGAACACTCCTGCTCCTCCTGGCCCACAAGGAGAGCTGAAGGAACCATTTACCTCGGGGAGCCGGCAGCTCCGGCCTCGGATCAGATGCCGGGAATCCCACAGCTCGGGCCTCCCGCTCATCTGAAGTCGTGGCGCCGATGATGTCATCAGGCTGCGACTTTGTCATGATAATTAGGCTCCCGTCTGCCATCTGCGGGAACTTTTTCCATGGCCCGATTTCTGCATTTTAACCTCCGTATAGGGAAAGGGGTCGGGTTGGGATCGGGTTTCCCGAACCTGATATTTTAACCCCCCCCCCCCCCCCTCCTCCGATCCACTCCCGCTTGTCGTGAGGGATTAAAATCGAGGCCATTATTTCCGTGAGTGAGCGGTCAATCTATGGAACAGACTCCCTAGGGAGACGGTGGAAACAGATTGTGTTGATTCATTCAGAGATATATTTCTTTCAAACAATACAGGATTTGAGTACTTTGAGACATGACATGGGGTAAGTGTAACGTGCTTGGGAGGAACAGGTGACTTTGGACCCATGGCTCCCAAAGCTCTCCACCACTGGGGGTTTCCTCACCTCATGTCTTGGTCTGTTGTAGACTAATTGACAGAGATTGATTGCAACGATTAGTCAACGATTCCATTCTCATTGGATCATGGGGCTATCAGGATGGTAGAAGGCGGACTCGATGGACCCTGGTCTTTTTTCGCCTAGAACTTCCTATGTTCCTAGTCTGTATTGGACCTGAGACGGGCTACCAGTAGTGGAGAGTCTTTCATTCTTTTGTGCTAAAATCCCTCATCTTGATGAACATAAAGAGTTTATAAAACAAAGACTAAAAAAGAAAGAGCTGCTCATGGTTCAATTGATCACATTGTCTTGCTTTCATTCTGTTTGCTCACCTGATACATTGCTCCGTAAAAGATGCTTCCTATTAAGAGGTTCTGCAAAGCTGCACTGTGCAAAGTCACGCTCATGTACTGTGCAAACATTTTCAAAGCCAATCTTTCAAAGTCTATTGTGTTCTGTGGATTTAATGTGAGGAACAGGCTCCATAAAAACAATCAGCATTCCCAGTGGAGTGAGAAATAATGGACTTTTACTGTACAGGGTTTCGCTGCGTGAATCTGGGTCACCGCTGTTCTGTGGATCGACACCTGTTTCCTGCATTGCATATCCACACCGAGTTATCTTGTTGGTTCTTTTGAGTGTGATTGAGGAACTAGGGGTCAGTCCTCTCCTGAATCTAGATTTTAAACAGACCCTCACACTGACCCAGCTTCTCTTGCCCTGTGCAAAGGACGCCAATCATCTCCCATTTTATGAAATGAGTTTAGAAAAGTACTCCTCGCAAGCAATTCTTGTGTTTGAATTTGGTCTTGTATCTTGTGAGAAAGGACAGTATACATACCAAGCCTGCAGTGATGGCACATGCCATTCTATCACATTACCAATGATGCCGGCTTCTTTGGGTGCCACATTAACCATCGGACAGAATGGATTTCCTCCCCGGTTATGCTATTTGCCCATTGTTCCCCTGCTCCCCCTAATTGCTGGGGTGCAGTTTCGCAGGCACTGGTCGCCCTCTGGTCCCTCACCCAAGGCTCCATTCTTCATGTGTGGGCCTTGAAGGCTATTCAAACACGGGTAATGTCAGCGGCGAGAATCATCATTTCCCCACCTGACGTGCACAGCTGCAAGGAGAGAGGAAGAGAAGGGAGAGAGGAGAGAGTGGAAGTGATGCTACAGTTGTATAAAACTCTGGTTAGACCCCATCTGGAGTATTGCGTTCAGTTCTGGGCACCGCACCTCAGGAAGGATATATTGGCCTTGCAGGGCGTGCAGAGCAGGTTCACCAGAATAATACTGGGGCTAAAAGGGTTAAATTATGAGGACAGGTTGCACCAACTAGGCTTGTATTCCCTAGAGTATAGAAAACTAAGGGGTGATCTAATTGAGGTGTTTAAGATGATCAAAGGAGATGATTGGGAAGATAGAGAGAAATGATTTCCTCTGGTGGGGGAGTCCAGAACAAGGGGGCATAACCTTAAAATCAGAGCCAGGCCATTCAGGGATGATGTCAGGAAGCACTTCTTCACACAAAGGGGAGTGGAAATCTGGAACTCTCTCCCCCAAAAAGCTGTTGAGGCTGGGGGTCAATTTAAAATTTCAAAACTGAGATTGATAGAGTTTTGTTAGGCAAGGTTATTAAGGGTTATGGAACCAAGGCAGGTAAATGGAGTTGAGATACAGATCTAATTGAACAACAGAACAAGCTCGAAGGGCTGAATAGCCTACTCCTGTTCCTATGTTCCTAATTCGTTGAAATGAGAAGGAAAAGTTACAGACAAGGAAAGAGATTGCGAGACAGCAAAGACCAGTAGGTGGAGGAGACAGTCAGGAGGTTCATGGTAAGCGAGTGACGTCCACAAGTGACTGACTTGATAATACACACAAACAGTTCTTGGTAATCGAAAGAATCTTCTCTTTCATGGATAAGTGTCTCGATCTCAGGATAAACTGCTACCTGGTCACCAGCAAATGAAATGAGAAAACCGAATGACAAAAAGTAATTTAGGAGATAACACTCATTCCCCCCACAGCCCATGTACACTCTCCCCTATCATAGACTCTACCCACCCATTTAATCTCCCCCCACAGCCCATGTACACTCTCCCCTATCATAGACTCGACTCCAACCATTTAATCTCCTCCCACAGCCCATGTACACTCTCCCCTATCATAGACTCGACTCCAACCAGTTAATCTCCTCCCACAGCCCATGTACACTCTCCCCTATCATAGACTCTACCCACCCAGTTAATCTCCTCCCACTGTCCATGTACACTCTCCCCTATCATAGACTCTACCGACCCATTTAATCTCCTCCCACAGCCCATGTACACTCTCCCCTATCATGGACTCTACCCACCCATTTAATCTCCTCCCACAGCCCATGTACACTCTCCCCTATCATAGACTCTACCGACCCATTTAATCTCCTCCCACAGCCCATGTACACTCTCCCCTATCATAGACTGAGGAAGAATTCTATATGAATACTCCTTGATTCCTAAAGGTAACTGAGTAAAGTTCCAAAAGAAATCTTCATTCTCACTCCTCCAATGTTCAGCCCCGACCTGCTGCCCTCCAAGGACAGCATTCCTTTACCCGTACTCCCCTATTCCATTCCCAATCCTCCATGCGTTTGATTAAAACATTTCCTTGCATATTGTATTTCTGGTTATTGGTTCTCCAATCTTTCCGTAAAGGATGGATAATATGTGCTACACCTCACCTTAAAGGGACAGTAACACATTGGATTGTCTCCCGTAGAGTAAGCTGCGATGAATCGTGGGTATGTCCACACTTGCAGGCAGTACCTGTTAGGAAATGGAGACATAAATGTTCTCGCATTGTCTCCAACCCACACTCCCTGCATGCGCCTCCCTGCTGGGAGCACAGGATTGCAGATCTGTCCCATACATTCTGTGTTGTCAACTCAAAGCTGTCTCCAGTATTAAAGAGGCAGGCAGGTGCAGCGGTGGGTAGTGAGGCAGGGGTGGGTGGGGGGACTGAGGAGAGGAATTGCTTTGTTCATTTTCAATGCTGCACACGGAGACCAACTGTAGTCTTCTCCTGCCCGATCTAACACTTGTTTGAGTTGTAAAGAACAGAGGGTCCGGGCTTCAATCCCTGGTTTGTACTGAGTTACTTACAGTCCATAGTGCCCTTGGGCTTGAAAAGGGGACATGGTTCCTGCTCCTGATCATTATCCAAGGATCCCTGCTTGGATGCGATGCCCTCCATGGAGGAATTGCCTCCTGATACTCATTGCCTGGGCTCATACATCAAGAACGGGAGAAAAATCATTTAAAATCGGAACACTCGCGTGACTTAAATGTAATCTCTTTAATTCTGTCGCAGCGTAGGTTCACGCAGAGACTTCATGACCCAACTTCACTCAGTAAACAGTGTAACAGTTGTTTGGTTGGTCACCAGGCAGCTTGCCTGAAGGAGGAGCCAAGCCACTCAATTCAAATTTAAACATATTCGCCAGGAATTTCCTCCTGGCTTCTCCCGCTCTGCCGCCGTAAACTGTGCGGAAGCCGTGGGGAAATTCTGCTCCCTTGTGTTTTTGTTATGATTCACTTATTCATTTACTGTTTAATGAATTTGGCAGCTAAAGTCTAAAACAAAGTCCAGTGTGGTGTAATTCTGTCATCTGTCGGAGACGAGAGGAGCCCATGGAGACAGGGGATAGAGCCAGTGACTGAAGAAAATCTAAAAATGGGCTCGGTCTTCATTCCCTGGGCACTACAATATCACTTCCTGATATACACAAATCTTTGAAGTTGGCAGAACAAGTTGAGAAGGCTGTTTAAAAAGCATATGGGATCCTGGGCTTTATAAAACAGAGGCATAGAGTACAAAAGCTAGGAAGTTATGATAAACCTTTCTAAATCAGCCTCACCTGGAGTATTGTGTTCAATTCTGGGCACCACACTTTATGAAGGATGTCAGGTTGTCAGAGAGGGTGCAGAAGAGATTTACAAGAATGGTACCGGGGATGAGGGACTTCAGTTATGTGGAGAGACTGGAGAATCTGGGGCTGTTCTCCTTAGAGCAGAGAAGGTTAAGAGGAGATTTAATAGAGGTGATCAAAATTATGAAGGGTTTTGAGGGAGTAATTAAGGAGAAACTGTTTCCACTGGCAGGAAGGTCGGTAACCAGAGGACACAGATTTAAGGCAATTGACAAAAGAACTAGAGGGGAGATGAGAAGAAATGTTTTTATGCAGAGAGTTGTAATGATCTGGAATGCACTGCCTGAAAGGGCGGTGGAAGCAAATTCAATAATAACTTTCAAAAGGGAATTGGATAAATACTTGCAGGGCTATGGAGAAAGAGCAGGGGAGTGGGAATAATTAGATAGCTCTTTCAAAGAGTCAGCGCAGGCACGATGGGCCGAATGGCCTCCTTCCGTGCTGTCTCATTCTATGATATCAGGGCTCCCTTACAGGAAGAGTCTGAAACACAGAACCCAAAATTATTCAGAGTTAAATGCAGCAGTGCCTTAGCTTGGGAGGTGATTTCACATTAACACCTCAGGAACAAACTTGGGTCGATTACGCTGAGTGACCTGATCTGTGCAGCTTGGGCATGGCATAGTTTCACACATGAGGGGAGACAGACCAAGATAAATGGGCATTATCGATTATTAAATGGCCCCAGCAGGATGCTGGAGGGAGTGCACAGCAAGAACTAATTATGGCTCTCAGCTCTGTGCATGACCCAGCAATCGGAACATGCTAACATCAATCAGAATATGGCAATAGTGCTGAATACACAACACAGTAAAGGGACTGTGAGGCAGCAGCCAGAGAGTGCAGCAGAATGTACATTGTTACAGCCAGGGTAAGGCTACCCTGGCAAGCTGGGGCCAGTAATCAGAGCAGACCAACTTACGGAGATAGTGACTGGTACAAATAGCCAATGTTTGAGGGTCATCGGTGAGTGTCAATAGGCTATTCAACAACAGAGGGCATCGCAGCTGAGCCTGAGCTTGGTCACTGTTGACATTCATGTAATGACCAGGATCGAGATCCCCAGTATATTGCTCCCCTCCCTAGCGCAGGGATGCTAAAACTGAGAGTCACGCCCTATTAGCAGTTCTGGCCAAGATGAGCCGTCTCAGCACTGATTCGAAGGGACTTTCCGCTGTGTGTGACTCAGCATTACCTGACCCACTGAACCATCACAGAGCAGCTTTTCAATTTGATGCTACAGCGAGATTGCTTGGAAGATAAGCTGTTTATCTCATCTCCATTCACAATGAACTAAGTCTCTTGGAGACCCTCCTCCCCTCAGTAAGCACGCTTTCGACACTGAAGCACTGTTGTGGAGAAAGAACAGAAGGACGGTGACACTGAACCCACCAGGTCCCACAAGCTCCAGTGTTCCTTTATCTCCAAAAAGTAATTGGGGAAGATTTTGATTGTGCGCTATCAGGTGATAGCGAATCGGCAGCCCGTCAGCTCTCCAGGTTTTCACTTCAATTGACTTCAATGGAAGTTGGTGCTTGAGGGATAGGGTGAGAAGGTGGGTAGGTGGGATTGAGGGATAGGGTGAGAAGGTAGGTAGGTGGGATTGAGGGATAGGGTGAGAAGGTGGGTAGGTGGGATTGAGGGATAGGGTGAGAAGGTGGATGGTACACACTGCAGCCACAGTGCGCCGGTGGTGAAGGGAGTGAATGTTTAGGGTGGTGGATGGGGTGACAATCAAGTGGGCTGCTTTGTCCTGGATGGTGTTGAGCTTCTTGAGTGTTGTTGGAGCTGTCCTCACCCAGGCAAGTGGAGAGTATTCCATCACACTCCTGACTTGTGCCTTGTCGATGGTAGAAAGGCTTTGGGTAGTCAGGAGGTGAGTCACTCGCCGCAGAATACCCAGCCTCTGACCTGCTCTTGTAGCCACAGTATTTATATGGCTGGTCCAGTTAAGTTTCTGGTCAATGGTGACCCCCAGGATGTTGATGGTGGGGGATTCAGCGATGGTAATGCCGTTGAATGTCAAGGGGAGGTGGTTAGACTCTCTCTTGTTGGAGATGGTCATTGCCTGGCACTTGTCTGGCGCAAATGTTACTTGCCACTTATCAGCCCAAGCCTGGATGTTGTCCAGGTCTTGCTGCATGCTTCATTATTTGAGGGGTTGCGAATGGAACTGAACACTGCAATCATCAGCGAACATCCCCATTTCTGACCTTATGATGGAGGGAAGGTCATTGATGAAGCAGCTGAAGATTGTTGGGCCTAGGACAGTGCCCTGAGGAACTCCTGCAGCAATGACCTGGGGCTGAGATGATTGGCCTCCAACAACCACTACCATCTTCCTTTGCGCTAGGTATGACTCGAGCCACTGGAGAGTTTTCCCCATGATTCCCATTGACTTCAATTTTACTAGGGCTCCTTGGTGCCACACTCGGTCAAATGCTGCCTTGATGTCAAGGGCAGTCACTCTCATCTCACCTCTGGAATTCAGCTCTTTTGTCCATGTTTGAACCAAGGCTGTAATGAGGTCCTGGCGGAACCCAAACTGAGCATTGGTGAGCAGGTTATTGGTGAGTAAGTGCCACTTGATAGCACTGTGGACACCTTCCATCACTTTGCTGATTGATGATTGAGAGTAGACTGATGGGGCGGTAATTGGCTGGATTGATTTGATTTGCACCCCATCCACCACCTGAAACATTCACTCCCTTCACCACCGGCGCACTGTGGCTGCAGTGTGTACCATCCACAGGATGCACTGCAGCAACTCGCCAAGGCTTCTTCGACAGCACCTCCCAAACCCACGACCTCTACCACCTAGAAGGACAAGAGCAGCAGGCACATGGGAACAACACCACCTGCACGTTCCCCTTCAAGTCACACACCATCCCGACTTGGAAATATATCGCCGTTCCTTCATTGTCGCTGGGTCAAAATCCTGGAACTCCCTTCCTAACAGCACTGTGGGAGAACCGTCACCACACGGACTGCAGCGGTTCAAGAAGGCGGCTCACCACCACCTGCTCAAGGGCAATTAGGGACGGGCAATAAATGCCGGCCTCGCCAGCGACACCCACATCCCATGAACGAATAAAAAAAAGATTGGGATTTGTCCTGCTTTTTGTGGACAGGACATACCTGGGCAATTTTCCACATTGTTGGGTAGATGCAAGTGTTGTTGCTGAACTGGAACAGTTTGGCTAGAGGCGCGGCTAGTTCTGGAGCACAAGGCTTCAGCACTGCAGCCGGGATGTTGTCAGGGCCCATAGCACTTGCTGTATCCAGTGCACTCAGCCGTTTCTTGATAGCACGTGGAGTGAATCGAATTGGCTGAAGACTGGTTTCTGTGATGGTTGGGATATCGGGAGGAGGCCGAGATGGATCATCCACTCGGCACTTCTGGCTGAAGATGGTTGCAAACGCTTCAGCCTTGTCTTTTGCACTCACGTGCTGGACTCCGCCATTATTGAGGATGGGGATGTTCAAGGAGCCTCCTCCTCCCGTTAGTTGTTTAATTGTCCACCACCATTCACGACTGGATGTGGCAGGACTGCAGAGCTTTGATCTGATCCATTGGTTGTGGAGTCGCTTAGCTCTGTCCATAGAATGTTGCTTCCGCTGTTTAGCATGCATGTAGTCCTGAGCTGTAGCTTCACCAGGTTGGCACCTCATTTTTCGGTACGCCTGGTGCTGCTCCTGGCATGCTCTTCTACACTCCTCATTGAACCAGGGTTGATCCCCTGGCTTGTTGGTAATGGTAGAGTGAGGAATATCTCGGGCCATGAAGTTACAGATTGTGCTGGAATACAATTCTGCTGCAGCTGATGGCTCACAGCGCCACAAGGATGCCCAGTTTTGAGCTGCTAGATCCGTTCTGAACCTATCCCATTAAGCACAGTGGTGGTGCTGCACAACACGATGGACTGTGTCCTCAGTGTGAAGACGGGACTTCGTCTCCACAAGGACTATGCAGTGGTCACTTCTACCAATACTATCATGGACAGATCATCTGCAACAGGTAAGATTGGTGAGGACGAGGTCAAGTAGGTGATTGGGGGATATGGTGAGAAGGTGGGTAGGTAGGGTTGAAGAATATGGTGAGAAGGTGGGTGGGTGGGATTGAGGGATATGGTGACACCATCAGATCATAAGACCATAAGAGATAGGAGCAGGAGTCGGCCATTCGGCCCCTCGAGCCTGCTCCGCCATTTAATGAGATCAAGGCAGATCTGATTTTTACCTCAACTCCACTTTCCCGCCCTTTCCCCATATCCTTTGACTCCCTTGCTGATCAAAAATTTGTCTAACTCAGCCATAATTGTATTCAATGACTCAGCCTCCACAGCTTTTTGGAGTAAAGAATTCCAAAGATTCACTACCCCCTGGGAGAAGAAATTCCTCCTCATTTCCATCTTAAACGGGCGACCCCTTATTCTGAGACTATGCCCCCTCGTTTTAGATTCCCCCAGGAGGGGTAACATCCTCTCAGCATCTACCCTATCGAGTCCCCTGAGGAGGTGGGATTGAGGGAAATTTTTGGAAGTTGGGTAGGTGGGATTGAGGGATATGGTGAGAAGTTGTGTTGGTCGTATTGAGGGATACGGTGAGAAGGTTGGTAGGTGGGATTGAGGGATAGGGTGGGAAAGTGGTTAGGTGGGATTGAGGAAAGGGTGATACGGTGGGGAGCTGAGATTGAGGGAAAAGGTGGGAAGTTGTATAGGTGGGATTGAGGGATATGGTGAGAAGGTGGGTGTGTGGGTTTGAGGGATATGGTGAGAAGGTGGGTAGGTGGGATTGAGGGATATGGTGAGAATGTGGGTAGGTGGGATTGAGGGATATGGTGGGAAGGTGGGTAGGTGGGATTGAGGGATATGGTGAGAATGTGGGTGGGTGTGATTGAGGGATATGGTGAGAAGGTGGGTTGGTGGGATTGAGGGATATGGTGAGAATGTGGGTAGGTGGGATTGAGGGATATGGTGGGAAGGTGGATCGGTGGGATTGTGTGATATGGTGAGAATGTGGGTAGGTGGGATTGAGGGATATGATGGGAAGGTGGGTAGGTGGGATTGAGGGATATGGTGGGAAGGTGGATCGGTGGGATTGTGTGATATGGTGAGAATGTGGGTAGGTGGGATTGAGGGATATGGTGAGAAGGTGGGTAGGTGGGATTGAGGGATATGGTGAGAAGGTGGGTAGGTGGGATTGAGGGATATGGTGAGAAGGTGGGTAGGTGGGATTGAGGGATATGATGAGAAGGTGGGTAGGTGGGATTGAGGGATATGGTGGGAAGGTGGATCGGTGGGATTGAGGGATATGGTGAGAAGGTGGGTAGGTGGGATTGAGGGATATGGTGAGAAGGTGGGTAGGTGGGATTGAGGGATATGGTGAGAAGGTGGGTAGGTGGGATTGAGGGATATGGTGAGAAGGTGGGTAGGTGGGATTGAGGGATATGGTGAGAAGGTGGGTAGGTGGGATTGAGGGATATGGTGAGAATGTGGGTAGGTGGGATTGAGGGATATGATGAGAAGGTGGGTAGGTGGGGTTGAGGGATATGGTGAGAATGTGGGTAGGTGGGATTGAGGGATATGGTGAGAAGGTGGGTAGGTGGGGTTGAGGGATATGGTGAGAATGTGGGTAGGTGGGATTGAGGGAAATGGTAAGAATGTGGGTAGGTGGGATTGAGGGATATGGTGAGAAGGTGGGTAGGTGGGATTGAGGGATATGGTAAGAATGTGGGTGGGTGGGATTGAGGGATATGGTGAGAAGGTGGGTAGGTGGGATTGAGGGATATGGTGGGAAGGTGGATCGGTGGGATTGAGGGATATGGTGAGAAGGTGGGTAGGTGGGATTGAGGGATATGGTGGGAAGGTGGATCGGTGGGATTGAGGGATAT
Organism: Heptranchias perlo; assembly: GCF_035084215.1. Taxonomy (NCBI): domain Eukaryota; kingdom Metazoa; phylum Chordata; class Chondrichthyes; order Hexanchiformes; family Hexanchidae; genus Heptranchias; species Heptranchias perlo. Next base: position 73,227,248 of record NC_090338.1, on the reverse strand, counting down.
GGTGAGAAGGTGGGTAGGTGTGATTGAGGGATATGGTGAGAAGGTGGGTAGGTGGGATTGAGGGATATGGTAAGAATGTGGGTGGGTGGGATTGAGGGATATGGTGAGGAGGTGGGTAGGTGGGATCGAGGGATATGGTGGGAAGGTGGATCGGTGGGATTGAGGGATATGGTGAGAAGGTGGGTAGGTGGGGTTGAGGGATATGGTGAGAAGGTGGGTGGGTGGGATTGAGGGATATGGTGAGAAGGTGGGTAGGTGGGATTGAGGGATATGGTGAGAAGGTGGGTGGGTGGGATTGAGGGATATGGTGAGAAGGTGGGTAGGTGTGATTGAGGGATATGGTGAGAAGGTGGGTGGGTGGGATTGAGGGATATGGTGAGAATGTGGGTAGGTGGGATTGAGGGATATGGTGAGAAGGTGGGTAGGTGGGATTGAGGGATATGGTGAGAAGGTGGATAGGTGGGGTTGAGGGATATGGTGAGAAGGTGGGTAGGTGGGATCGAGGGATATGGTGGGAAGGTGGATCGGTGGGATTGAGGGATATGGTGAGAAGGTGGGTAGGTGGGATTGAGGGATATGGTTAGAATGTGGGTAGGTGGGATTGAGGGATATGGTGAGAAGGTGGGTAGGTGGGGTTGAGGGATATGGTGAGAAGGTGGGTGGGTGGGATTGAGGGATATGGTGAGAAGGTGGGTGGGTGGGATTGAGGGATATGGTAAGAAGGTGGGTAGGTGGGATTGAGGCATAGGGAGAGGAGGTGGGTAGGTGGGATTGAGGGATAGTGTGAGAAGCTGGGTGGGTGGGATTGAGGGATATGGTGAGAATGTGGGTAGGTGGGATTGAGGGATATGGTGAGAAGGTGGGTAGGTGGGATTGAGGGATATGGTGAGAAGGTGGGTGGGTGGGATTGAGGGATATGGTGAGAATGTGGGTAGGTGGGATTGAGGGATATGGTGAGAAGGTGGGTGGGTGGGGTTGAGGGATATGGTGAGAAGGTGGGTGGGTGGGATTGAGGGATATGGTGAGAAGGTGGGTAGGTGGGATTGAGGGATATGGTGAGAAGGTGGGTGGGTGGGATTGAGGGATATGGTGAGAAGGTGGTTGGGTGGGATTGAGGGATATGGTGAGAAGGTGGGTAGGTGTGATTGAGGGATATGGTGAGAAGGTGGGTGGGTGGGATTGAGGGATATGGTGAGAATGTGGGTAGGTGGGATTGAGGGATATGGTGAGAAGGTGGGTAGGTGGGATTGAGGGATATGATGAGAAGGTGGATAGGTGGGGTTGAGGGATATGGTGAGAAGGTGGGTAGGTGGGATTGAGGGATATGGTGAGAATGTGGGTAGGTGGGGTTGAGGGATATGGTGAGAAGGTGGGTAGGTGGGATTGAGGGATATGGTGAGAATGTGGGTAGGTGGGATTGAGGGATATGGTGAGAAGGTGGATAGGTGGGATTGAGGGATATGGTGAGAAGGTGGGTAGGTGGGATTGAGGGATATGGTGAGAAGGTGGGTGTGTGGGATTGAGGGATATGGTGAGAAGGTGGGTGGGTGGGATTGAGGGATATGGTGAGAATGTGGGTAGGTGGTATTGAGGGATATGGTGAGAAGGTGGGTAGGTGGGATTGAGGGATATGGTGAGAAGGTGGGTAGGTGGGATTGAGGGATATGATGAGAAGGTGGGTAGGTGGGATTGAGGGATATGGTGGGAAGGTGGATCGGTGGGATTGAGGGATATGGTGAGAAGGTGGGTAGGTGGGATTGAGGGATATGGTGAGAAGGTGGGGAGGTGGGATTGAGGGATATGGTGAGAAGGTGGGTAGGTGGGATTGAGGGATATGGTGAGAAGGTGGGTAGGTGGGATTGAGGGATATGGTGAGAAGGTGGGTAGGTGGGATTGAGGGATATGGTGAGAATGTGGGTAGGTGGGATTGAGGGATATGATGAGAAGGTGGGTAGGTGGGGTTGAGGGATATGGTGAGAATGTGGGTAGGTGGGATTGAGGGATATGGTGAGAAGGTGGGTAGGTGGGGTTGAGGGATATGGTGAGAATGTGGGTAGGTGGGATTGAGGGAAATGGTAAGAATGTGGGTAGGTGGGATTGAGGGATATGGTGAGAAGGTGAGTAGGTGGGATTGAGGGATATGGTAAGAATGTGGGTGGGTGGGATTGAGGGATATGGTGAGAAGGTGGGTAGGTGGGATTGAGGGATATGGTGGGAAGGTGGATCGGTGGGATTGAGGGATATGGTGAGAAGGTGGGTAGGTGGGATTGAGGGATATGGTGGGAAGGTGGATAGGTGGGATTGAGGGATATGGTGAGAAGGTGGGTAGGTGTGATTGAGGGATATGGTGAGAAGGTGGGTAGGTGGGATTGAGGGATATGGTAAGAATGTGGGTGGGTGGGATTGAGGGATATGGTGAGGAGGTGGGTAGGTGGGATCGAGGGATATGGTGGGAAGGTGGATCGGTGGGATTGAGGGATATGGTGAGAAGGTGGGTAGGTGGGGTTGAGGGATATGGTGAGAAGGTGGGTGGGTGGGATTGAGGGATATGGTGAGAAGGTGGGTAGGTGGGATTGAGGGATATGGTGAGAAGGTGGGTGGGTGGGATTGAGGGATATGGTGAGAAGGTGGGTAGGTGTGATTGAGGGATATGGTGAGAAGGTGGGTGGGTGGGATTGAGGGATATGGTGAGAATGTGGGTAGGTGGGATTGAGGGATATGGTGAGAAGGTGGGTAGGTGGGATTGAGGGATATGGTGAGAAGGTGGATAGGTGGGGTTGAGGGATATGGTGAGAAGGTGGGTAGGTGGGATCGAGGGATATGGTGGGAAGGTGGATCGGTGGGATTGAGGGATATGGTGAGAAGGTGGGTAGGTGGGATTGAGGGATATGGTTAGAATGTGGGTAGGTGGGATTGAGGGATATGGTGAGAAGGTGGGTAGGTGGGGTTGAGGGATATGGTGAGAAGGTGGGTGGGTGGGATTGAGGGATATGGTGAGAAGGTGGGTGGGTGGGATTGAGGGATATGGTAAGAAGGTGGGTAGGTGGGATTGAGGCATAGGGAGAGGAGGTGGGTAGGTGGGATTGAGGGATAGTGTGAGAAGCTGGGTGGGTGGGATTGAGGCATATGGTGAGAATGTGGGTAGGTGGGATTGAGGGATATGGTGAGAAGGTGGGTAGGTGGGATTGAGGGATATGGTGAGAAGGTGGGTGGGTGGGATTGAGGGATATGGTGAGAATGTGGGTAGGTGGGATTGAGGGATATGGTGAGAAGGTGGGTGGGTGGGGTTGAGGGATATGGTGAGAAGGTGGGTGGGTGGGATTGAGGGATATGGTGAGAAGGTGGGTAGGTGGGATTGAGGGATATGGTGAGAAGGTGGGTGGGTGGGATTGAGGGATATGGTGAGAAGGTGGGTGGGTGGGATTGAGGGATATGGTGAGAAGGTGGGTAGGTGTGATTGAGGGATATGGTGAGAAGGTGGGTGGGTGGGATTGAGGGATATGGTGAGAATGTGGGTAGGTGGGATTGAGGGATATGGTGAGAAGGTGGGTAGGTGGGATTGAGGGATATGGTGAGAAGGTGGATAGGTGGGGTTGAGGGATATGGTGAGAAGGTGGGTAGGTGGGATTGAGGGATATGGTGAGAATGTGGGTAGGTGGGGTTGAGGGATATGGTGAGAAGGTGGGTAGGTGGGATTGAGGGATATGGTGAGAATGTGGGTAGGTGGGATTGAGGGATATGGTGAGAAGGTGGATAGGTGGGATTGAGGGATATGGTGAGAAGGTGGGTAGGTGGGATTGAGGGATATGGTGAGAAGGTGGGTGTGTGGGATTGAGGGATATGGTGAGAAGGTGGGTGGGTGGGATTGAGGGATATGGTGAGAATGTGGGTAGGTGGTATTGAGGGATATGGTGAGAAGGTGGGTAGGTGGGATTGAGGGATATGGTGAGAAGGTGGGTAGGTGGGATTGAGGGATATGGTGAGAAGGTGGGTAGGTGGGATTGAGGGATATGGTGAGAATGTGGGTAGGTGGGATTGAGGGATATGGTGAGAAGGTGGGTAGGTGGGATTGAGGGATATGGTGAGAAGGTGGGTAGGTGGGATTGAGGGATATGGTGAGAAGGTGGGTAGGTGGGGTTGAGGGATATGGTGAGAAGGTGAGTAGGTGGGATTGAGGGATATGGGGAGAAGGTGGATAGGTGGGATTGAGGGATATGGTGAGAAGATGGGTAGGTGGGATTGAGGGATATGGTCAGAAGGTGGGTAGGTGGGATTGAGGGATATGGTGAGAAGGTGGGTAGGTGGGATTGAGGGATATGGTGAGAATGTGGGTAGGTGGGATTGAGGGATATGGTGAGAAGGTGGGTAGGTGGGGTTGAGAGATATGGTGAGAAGGTGAGTAGGTGGGATTGAGGGATATGGTGAGAAGGTGGATAGGTGGGATTGAGGGATATGGTGAGAAGGTGGGTGGGTGGGATTGAGGGATATGGTGAGAAGGTGGGTAGGTGGGATTGAGGGATATGGTGAGAAGGTGGGTGGGTGGGATTGAGGGATATGGTGAGAAAGTGGGTAGGTGGGGTTGAGGGATATGATGAGAAGGTGTGTAGGTGGGATTGAGGGATATGGTGAGAAGGTGGGTAGGTGGGATTGAGGGATATGGTGAGAGGTGGGTAGGTGGGATTGAGGGATATGGTGAGAAGGTGGGTAGGTGGGGTTGAGGGATATGGTGAGAAGGTGGGTAGGTGGGATTGAGGGATATGGTGAGAGGTGGGTGGGTGGGATTGAGGGAGATGGTGAGAAGGTGGGTAGGTGGGATTGAGGGATATGGTGAGAAGGTGGGTCGGTGGGATTGAGGGATATGGTGAGAGGTGGGTAGGTGGGATTGAGGAATATGGTGGGAAAGTGGGTAGGTGGGATTGAGGGATGTGGTGAGAAGGTGGGAGGTGGGATTGAGGGATATGGTGAGAAGGTGGGAGGTGGGATTGAGGGATATGGTGAGAAAGTGGGTCGGTGGGGTTGAGGGATATGATGAGAAGGTGGGTGGGTGGGATTGAGGGATATGGTGAGAAAGTGGGTAGGTGGGGTTGAGGGATATGATGAGAAGGTGTGTAGGTGGGATTGAGGGATATGGTGAGAAGGTGGGTAGGTGGGATTGAGGGATATGGTGAGAGGTGGGTAGGTGGGATTGAGGGATATGGTGAGAAGGTGGGTAGGTGGGGTTGAGGGATATGGTGAGAAGGTGGGTAGGTGGGATTGAGGGATATGGTGAGAGGTGGGTGGGTGGGATTGAGGGAGATGGTGAGAAGGTGGGTAGGTGGGATTGAGGGATATGGTGAGAAGGTGGGTCGGTGGGATTGAGGGATATGGTGAGAGGTGGGTAGGTGGGATTGAGGAATATGGTGGGAAAGTGGGTAGGTGGGATTGAGGGATGTGGTGAGAAGGTGGGAGGTGGGATTGAGGGATATGGTGAGAAGGTGGGAGGTGGGATTGAGGGATATGGTGAGAAAGTGGGTCGGTGGGGTTGAGGGATATGATGAGAAGGTGGGTAGGTGGGATTGAGGGATATGGTGAGATGTGGGTAGGTGGGATTGAGGGATATGGTGAGAAGGTGGGTAGGTGGGATTGAGGGATATGGTGAGAGGTGGGTAGGTGGGATTGAGGGATATGGTGAGAAGGTGGGTCGGTGGGATTGAGGGATATGGTGAGAAAGTGGGTAGGTGGGATTGAGGGATATGGTGAGAAAGTGGGTCGGTGGGGTTGAGGGATATGGTGAGAAGTTGGGTGGGTGGGATTGAGGGATATGGTGAGAAAGTGGGTAGGTGCGGTTGAGGGATATGGTGAGAAGGTGGGTCGGTGGGATTGAGGGATATGGTGAGAGGTGGGTAGGTGGGATTGAGGGATATGGTGAGAAAGTGGGTCGGTGGGATTGAGGGATATGGTGAGAAGGTGGGAGGTGGGATTGAGGGATATGGTGAGAAGGTGGGAGGTGGGATTGAGGGATATGGTGAGAAAGTGGGTAGGTGGGATTGAGGGATATGGTGAGAAGGTGGGTAGGTGGGATTGAGGGATATGGATAGAAGGTGAGTAGGTGGGATTGAGGGATATGGTTAGAAGGTGGGTGGGTGGGATTGAGGGATATGGTGAGAAGGTGGGTGGGTGGGATTGAGGGATATGGTGAGAAGGTGGGTAGGTGGGATTGAGGGATATGGTGAGAAGGTGGGTGGGTGGGATTGAGGGATATGGTGAGAAGGTGGGTGGGTGGGATTGAGGGATATGGTGAGAAGGTGGGTGGGTGGGATTAAGGGATATGGTGAGAATGTGGTTAGGTGGGATTGAGGGATATGGTGAGAAGGTGGGTAGCTGGGATTGAGGGATATGGTGAGAATGTGGGTAGGTGGGATTGAGGGATATGGTGAGAAGGTGGATAGGTGGGATTGAGGGATATGGTGAGAAGGTGGGTAGGTGGGATTGAGGGATATGGTGAGAAGGTGGGTGTGTGGGATTGAGGGATATGGTGAGAAGGTGGGTGGGTGGGATTGAGGGATATGGTGAGAATGTGGGTAGGTGGTATTGAGGGATATGGTGAGAAGGTGGGTAGGTGGGATTGAGGGATATGGTGAGAAGGTGGGTAGGTGGGATTGAGGGATATGGTGAGAAGGTGGGTAGGTGGGATTGAGGGATATGGTGAGAATGTGGGTAGGTGGGATTGAGGGATATGGTGAGAAGGTGGGTAGGTGGGATTGAGGGATATGGTGAGAAGGTGGGTAGGTGGGATTGAGGGATATGGTGAGAAGGTGGGTAGGTGGGGTTGAGGGATATGGTGAGAAGGTGAGTAGGTGGGATTGAGGGATATGGGTAGAAGGTGGATAGGTGGGATTGAGGGATATGGTGAGAAGATGGGTAGGTGGGATTGAGGGATATGGTCAGAAGGTGGGTAGGTGGGATTGAGGGATATGGTGAGAAGGTGGGTAGGTGGGATTGAGGGATATGGTGAGAATGTGGGTAGGTGGGATTGAGGGATATGGTGAGAAGGTGGGTAGGTGGGGTTGAGAGATATGGTGAGAAGGTGAGTAGGTGGGATTGAGGGATATGGTGAGAAGGTGGATAGGTGGGATTGAGGGATATGGTGAGAAGGTGGGTGGGTGGGATTGAGGGATATGGTGAGAAGGTGGGTAGGTGGGATTGAGGGATATGGTGAGAAGGTGGGTGGGTGGGATTGAGGGATATGGTGAGAAAGTGGGTAGGTGGGGTTGAGGGATATGATGAGAAGGTGTGTAGGTGGGATTGAGGGATATGGTGAGAAGGTGGGTAGGTGGGATTGAGGGATATGGTGAGAGGTGGGTAGGTGGGATTGAGGGATATGGTGAGAAGGTGGGTAGGTGTGATTGAGGGATATGGTGAGAAGGTGGGTGGGTGGGATTGAGGGATATGGTGAGAATGTGGGTAGGTGGGATTGAGGGATATGGTGAGAAGGTGGGTAGGTGGGATTGAGGGATATGGTGAGAAGGTGGATAGGTGGGGTTGAGGGATATGGTGAGAAGGTGGGTAGGTGGGATTGAGGGATATGGTGAGAATGTGGGTAGGTGGGGTTGAGGGATATGGTGAGAAGGTGGGTAGGTGGGATTGAGGGATATGGTGAGAATGTGGGTAGGTGGGATTGAGGGATATGGTGAGAAGGTGGATAGGTGGGATTGAGGGATATGGTGAGAAGGTGGGTAGGTGGGATTGAGGGATATGGTGAGAAGGTGGGTGTGTGGGATTGAGGGATATGGTGAGAAGGTGGGTGGGTGGGATTGAGGGATATGGTGAGAATGTGGGTAGGTGGTATTGAGGGATATGGTGAGAAGGTGGGTAGGTGGGATTGAGGGATATGGTGAGAAGGTGGGTAGGTGGGATTGAGGGATATGGTGAGAAGGTGGGTAGGTGGGATTGAGGGATATGGTGAGAATGTGGGTAGGTGGGATTGAGGGATATGGTGAGAAGGTGGGTAGGTGGGATTGAGGGATATGGTGAGAAGGTGGGTAGGTGGGATTGAGGGATATGGTGAGAAGGTGGGTAGGTGGGGTTGAGGGATATGGTGAGAAGGTGAGTAGGTGGGATTGAGGGATATGGGGAGAAGGTGGATAGGTGGGATTGAGGGATATGGTGAGAAGATGGGTAGGTGGGATTGAGGGATATGGTCAGAAGGTGGGTAGGTGGGATTGAGGGATATGGTGAGAAGGTGGGTAGGTGGGATTGAGGGATATGGTGAGAATGTGGGTAGGTGGGATTGAGGGATATGGTGAGAAGGTGGGTAGGTGGGGTTGAGAGATATGGTGAGAAGGTGAGTAGGTGGGATTGAGGGATATGGTGAGAAGGTGGATAGGTGGGATTGAGGGATATGGTGAGAAGGTGGGTGGGTGGGATTGAGGGATATGGTGAGAAGGTGGGTAGGTGGGATTGAGGGATATGGTGAGAAGGTGGGTGGGTGGGATTGAGGGATATGGTGAGAAAGTGGGTAGGTGGGGTTGAGGGATATGATGAGAAGGTGTGTAGGTGGGATTGAGGGATATGGTGAGAAGGTGGGTAGGTGGGATTGAGGGATATGGTGAGAGGTGGGTAGGTGGGATTGAGGGATATGGTGAGAAGGTGGGTAGGTGGGGTTGAGGGATATGGTGAGAAGGTGGGTAGGTGGGATTGAGGGATATGGTGAGAGGTGGGTGGGTGGGATTGAGGGAGATGGTGAGAAGGTGGGTAGGTGGGATTGAGGGATATGGTGAGAAGGTGGGTCGGTGGGATTGAGGGATATGGTGAGAGGTGGGTAGGTGGGATTGAGGAATATGGTGGGAAAGTGGGTAGGTGGGATTGAGGGATGTGGTGAGAAGGTGGGAGGTGGGATTGAGGGATATGGTGAGAAGGTGGGAGGTGGGATTGAGGGATATGGTGAGAAAGTGGGTCGGTGGGGTTGAGGGATATGATGAGAAGGTGGGTGGGTGGGATTGAGGGATATGGTGAGAAAGTGGGTAGGTGGGGTTGAGGGATATGATGAGAAGGTGTGTAGGTGGGATTGAGGGATATGGTGAGAAGGTGGGTAGGTGGGATTGAGGGATATGGTGAGAGGTGGGTAGGTGGGATTGAGGGATATGGTGAGAAGGTGGGTAGGTGGGGTTGAGGGATATGGTGAGAAGGTGGGTAGGTGGGATTGAGGGATATGGTGAGAGGTGGGTGGGTGGGATTGAGGGAGATGGTGAGAAGGTGGGTAGGTGGGATTGAGGGATATGGTGAGAAGGTGGGTCGGTGGGATTGAGGGATATGGTGAGAGGTGGGTAGGTGGGATTGAGGAATATGGTGGGAAAGTGGGTAGGTGGGATTGAGGGATGTGGTGAGAAGGTGGGAGGTGGGATTGAGGGATATGGTGAGAAGGTGGGAGGTGGGATTGAGGGATATGGTGAGAAAGTGGGTCGGTGGGGTTGAGGGATATGATGAGAAGGTGGGTAGGTGGGATTGAGGGATATGGTGAGAGGTGGGTAGGTGGGATTGAGGGATATGGTGAGAAGGTGGGTAGGTGGGATTGAGGGATATGGTGAGAGGTGGGTAGGTGGGATTGAGGGATATGGTGAGAAGGTGGGTCGGTGGGATTGAGGGATATGGTGAGAAAGTGGGTAGGTGGGATTGAGGGATATGGTGAGAAAGTGGGTCGGTGGGGTTGAGGGATATGGTGAGAAGTTGGGTGGGTGGGATTGAGGGATATGGTGAGAAAGTGGGTAGGTGCGGTTGAGGGATATGGTGAGAAGGTGGGTCGGTGGGATTGAGGGATATGGTGAGAGGTGGGTAGGTGGGATTGAGGGATATGGTGAGAAAGTGGGTCGGTGGGATTGAGGGATATGGTGAGAAGGTGGGAGGTGGGATTGAGGGATATGGTGAGAAGGTGGGAGGTGGGATTGAGGGATATGGTGAGAAAGTGGGTAGGTGGGATTGAGGGATATGGTGAGAAGGTGGGTAGGTGGGATTGAGGGATATGGATAGAAGGTGAGTAGGTGGGATTGAGGGATATGGTTAGAAGGTGGGTGGGTGGGATTGAGGGATATGGTGAGAAGGTGGGTGGGTGGGATTGAGGGATATGGTGAGAAGGTGGGTAGGTGGGATTGAGGGATATGGTGAGAAGGTGGGTGGGTGGGATTGAGGGATATGGTGAGAAGGTGGGTGGGTGGGATTGAGGGATATGGTGAGAAGGTGGGTGGGTGGGATTAAGGGATATGGTGAGAATGTGGTTAGGTGGGATTGAGGGATATGGTGAGAAGGTGGGTAGCTGGGATTGAGGGATATGGTGAGAAGGTGGGTGGGTGGGATTGAGGGATATTGTGAGAAGGTGGGTAGGTGGGATTGAGGGATATGGTGAGAAGGTGGGTGGGTGGGATTGAGGGATATGGTGAGAAGGTGGGTGGGTGGGATTGAGGGATATGGTGAGAAGATGGATAGGTGGGGTTGAGGGATATGGTGAGAAGGTGGGTAGGTGGGATTGAGAGATATGGTGAGAAGGTGGGTGGGTGGGATTGAGGGATATGGTGAGAAAGTGGGTAGGTGGGGTTGAGGGATATGATGAGAAGGTGGGTAGGTGGGATTGAGGGATATGGTGAGAAGGTGGGTAGATGGGATTGAGGGATATGGTGAGAGGTGGGTAGGTGGGATTGAGGGATATGGTGAGAAGGTGGGTAGGTGGGGTTGAGGGATATGGTGAGAAGGTGGGTAGGTGGGATTGAGAGATATGGTGAGAGGTGGGTGGGTGGGATTGAGGGATATGGTGAGAAGGTGGGTAGGTGGGATTGAGGGATATGGTGAGAGGTGGGTAGGTGGGATTGAGGAATATGGTGAGAAAGTGGGTAGGTGGGGTTGAGGGATATGATGAGAAGGTGGGTAGGTGGGATTGAAGGATATGGTGAGAAGGTGGGTAGGTGGGATTGAGGGATATGGTGAGAGGTGGGTAGGTGGGATTGAGGAATATGGTGAGAAAGTGGGTCGGTGGGATTGAGTGATGTGGTGAGAAGGTGGGAGGTGGGATTGAGGGATATGGTGAGAAAGTGGGTCGGTGGGGTTGAGGGATATGGTGAGAAGGTGGGAGGTGGGATTGAGGGATATGGTGAGAAGGTGGGAGGTGGGATTGAGGGATATGGTGAGAAGGTGGGTCGGTGGGATTGAGGGATATGGATAGAAGCTGAGTAGGTGGGATTGAGGGATATGGTGAGAAGGTGGGTAGGTGGGGTTGAGGGATATGGTGAGAAGGTGGGTAGGTGGGATTGAGGGATATGGATAGAAGCTGAGTAGGTGGGATTGAGGGATATGGTGAGAAGGTGGGTAGGTGGGGTTGAGGGATATGGTGAGAAGGTGGTTGGGTGGGATTGAGGGATATGGTGAGAAGGTGGGTAGGTGGGATTGAGGGATATGGTGAGAAGGTGGGTGGGTGGGATTGAGGGATATGGTGAGAAGGTGGGTGGGTAGGATTGAGGGATATGGTGAGAAGGTGGGTGGGTGGGATTGAGGGATATGGTGAGAATGTGGTTAGGTGGGATTGAGGGATATGGTGAGAAGGTGGGTGGGTGTGATTGAAGGATATGGTGAGAATGTGGGTAGGTGGGATTGAGGGGTATTGTGAGAAGGTGGGTAGGTGGGATTTAGGGATATGGTGAGAAAGTGGGTACGTGGGGTTGAGGGATATGATGAGAAGGTGGGTAGGTGTGATTGAGGGATAGGGTGGGAAGATGGGTAGGTGGGGTTGAGGGATATGGTGAGAGGTGGGTAGGTGGGATTGAGGGATATGGTGAGAAAGTGGGTAGGTGGGATTGAGGGATATGGTGAGAAGGTGGGAGTTGGGATTGAGGGATATGGTGAGAAGGTGGGTAGGTGTGATTGAGGGATATGGTGAGAAGGTGGGAGGTGGGATTGAGGGATATGGTGAGAAGGTGGGAGGTGGGATTGAGGGATATGGTGAGAAGGTGGGAGGTGGGATTGAGGGATATGGTGAGAAGGAGGGTAGGTGGGATTGAGGGATATGGATGGAAGGTGAGTGGGTGGGATTGAGGGATATGGTGAGAAGGTGAGTCGGTGGTGTTGGTGGACCTGGTGGGAAGGTGGGTAGGTGGGATTGAGGAGAATGTTGAGAAGTTGGGTGGGTGAAAATCACGGCCAACAGGGTGCCAATAGCTGGCTATGTCCCTGAGCTGGTAATGTATGTGTGAAAGTTTCTCCTTCAGGTAATCACTCTTGCTAACGTACGTGAGCTGAGTCAATGAGTGTCAGCAGACTACTTCAACTTACACATAGATCCAGGTGCAGCATGATGACACTGGCTAGCGATCAGGAGCCAGACCTCTGGATGATTGTTCTCCTTCCTAGCCCTGGGCACTGAGGCTCACTGCAGTGCTGCTACCCCCTGGCAGGCTCAGAGCAGCGAAGTCACCAGACACGAGGTGACCGTGAGGACTTCGCTCCAAGGTTTGGTACTGCTCCAAGCAAAGCCTTTGCCCCTTCGGCTAAAGAGGGAGCCGTACAAATTCTTATCTCTAAAGCATATCACGAAGGAAGCATCACTTTGAAAAGTAAACCGCACACACATTGCCTGGTCGTCAGACTTGCTGAGACACATGGGCTTCTGATTAGTAACAAAATACTCTCATCGCTGTTGCTGGCAAGGGGTTTGAAGCTACCAAAATATGGTGCTCTTTCCATGCACATTTGCAGCTAATTACAGGGGCAGTGGGTTAGGACTGCACTGAGTGGCAGGGAGGCCCTGAAGGAAGGCTTATTAACCCCTGACCCCGTAACGCGGCCCTTTCCAATTGAACCGGGAGGCCACCTGGTGAGCAGGTGAAGGACGAACGCAAGTGCGAAGCTCTCCTCCGCTCCCAGGTTGCTCGCGGGAGATTCATCCGGCATGTCCGGAGACTCGACAGTCCGGGAGCATCGGCAACCCTCCCAAGGTCACCAATTCCTAACCGGAGATCGAGACAGACACGGCCTCCCCTCAATCCCTCGCTAACTCGCTGTGTTTATCGAATGCTCTGCAGCCATTCCTTGTCATGTGTTTGAAGGACTCTTTTCGTGCAGGGATGGGAGGTGAAGGCTGACATCAGGCTCGTGGATTTACAACGGGAAGCGACCTGTGAGCATAATGAGATTTGTTGTTTGTGTTTAAAGTGGCTGCTGGGAGCTATCATTAACATGGGAAGAGGAGCATAGCAACTGGTGGTTACTATGCAACAGCCACCCCGGCAACACTTGTTGTTATGGAAACTGACTCAGACAGCTTGGGGCAAGAGGGTATTTTGTTTTCTTTTGCAATTTTCAGTGGAAGTGTGAATTAAATTCCTATTTTCAGGCAACACAACAGCTGCGCGGCAGGGGCTGAAACCTGGATGTTTCGTACAGAACGAGGCTGCTCCCCTAACCAGGCATGTCCGGGTCGAAGTTGGTTTGCGTTGTGCCCCTTTCTCAGGCGTATAACGGGGGCACCGCATACCAATTTAGCAATGGGACGGCCTGCACCCAATCTGTGCAGGCGTTGGGCCCACTGCCAAATTTGTGGGGCCCAATTTTTAGGCTTCCCAAGTGGCTGCCTAAAAACAGGCTTTAGAAAGAATGAAAGGACTTGCATTTATATAGCGTCTTTCATGACCTCAGAACGTCCCAAAGCACTTCACGGCTAATTAAGTACTTTTGAAGTGAAGTCACTGTTGTCATGTAGGAAACGCAGCGTCCAATTTGCGCACAGCAAGATCCCACAAACAGCAACGAGATAAACAACCAGATAATCTGTTTTTTAGCGATGTTGGTTGATGGATAAATATTGGCCAGGGGAGAACTCCCCTGCTCTTCTTCGAAATAGTGCCATGGGGATCTTTTACGCCCACCCGAGAGGGCAGACGAGGCCTCGGTTTAACGTCGCATCCGAAAGGCGGTACCTCCAACAGTGCAGCACTCCCTCAGTTCTACACTGGAGAGTCAGCCTGGATTATGTGCTTGAATCTCAGGATTGGTACTTGAACCCATGACCTTTTGACTCAGAGGTGAGAGTGCCTATCACCGAGCCATGGCTGACACGTACGTTAAGGAGGGGCCTGACGCCTGTGGAAGGCCCCCTTGCTGAAATTGGCTTGTCCCGTGCGGTGACCTGCCTGTGGAGGGGAGATGAGCACCGGGTGCTCCCCCCAGGGATGTAGATGAGGCCCGACCACCAATTCCTGGCGGTTCTCAGGCCCCAGACAAAAATCTACCACGTTCAATATAATCCCACATCACTGTTCCCGCCCTGCACCCTCGAAAATTTATCCTCTGCAGGTGTTTATCCAACTCAGGCTTAAACATTGTGACTGATTCGGTTCCAACAGCCCCCTTGCAGTAATATTCTCTCTGGCCGGGACCTTCCGCAGAGCTTCGATTCCTACAGAACCTCGTCACGTTGCTCAGAAACATCCCAAAGCAGCTCATGCACTGTGAACAACTGTAAAGTGTGTTTACTGTCATGCATTTAGCGCACAGCAAGATCCCACAGCTAAATAACTAGTTACGGTGTCAGCCCGCGGCTCTTGCCTCTGAGTCTGGAAGTCGTGGGTTCAATTCCCACTCCAGAGACATAATCCAGGCCAACGTTCCCAGTGCAGTACTGAGGGTGTGCTGGGCTGACGGAGGTCCCATCTTCCGGGTGAGACGTTAAACCGAGGCCCCGGCTGCCCTCTCAGGTGCACGTAAAAGATCCTATGGCACTAAGGGAATGGTGGAACTGTACCCAGTAAGGGAATGGAGCAGTGCTTTGTACTAATTGCTGGGATTGTACTGTGTAATAGTTACAGGAGCCATGCTGTATACACATTACAGGAGAAATGCTGTCTACCAATCACTGCAGCAATGCTCTGGACTAATTAAAGGAGCAGAACTCTGCGATAACTTCAGGAGCAGTGCTGTGTACTAATTTCTGGAATAGTGATATGTACTAAATACAAGGGAACAAAATAACATAAGAGATAGGAGCAGGAGTAGGCCATTTTGCCCTTCGAGCCTGCTCCGCCATTCAATGAGATCATGGCTGATCTGAATTTTACCTCAACTCCACTTTCCCGCCCTTTCCCCATATCCTTTGACTCCCTTGCTGATCAAAAATTTGTCTAACTCAGCCTTGAATGTATTCAATGACTCAGCTTCCAAAGCTTTTTGGGGCAAAGAATTCCAAAGATTCACGACCCTCTGAGAGAAGAAATTTCTCCTCATCTCCGTCTTAAATGGGCGACCCCTTATTCTGAGACTATGCCCCCTAGTTCTCGATTCCCCGAAGAGGGGTAACATCCTCTCAGCATTTACCCTGTCAAGCCCCCTCAGAATCTGATATGTTTCAATAAGATCTCATCTCATTCTTCTAAACTCCAGTGAGAAGAGGCCCAACCTGCTCAATCTTTCCTCATAAGACAACCCTTCCATACCCAGAATGAACCGAGTGAACCTTCTCTGAACTGCCTCCAATGCAAGTATGTCCTTCCTTAAATAAGGGCACCAGAACTGTATGCAGTACTCTAGGTGTGGTCTCACCAGCACCCTGTACAGTTGGAGCATGACTTCCCTGCTTTTATACTCCATCCCCCTAGAAATAAAGGCCAATATTCCATTTGCCTTCTGGATTACCTGCTGTACCAGTATGTTGACTTTTTGTGTTTCATGTACGAGAACACCCAGATCCCTCTGTACTGCAGCATTTTGTGGTATTTCTCCATTCAAATAATATTTTGCTTCATTATTTTTCCTCCCAAAGTGGATGACTTCACATTTTCCCACATTATATTCCATCTGCCAAATTTTTGCCCATTCGCTTAACCTGTCAATATCCCTTTGCAGACACTCAGGGGGTGATTTTAAACCCCATGAATGGGCGGGTTGGGGGCGGGTGGGAGTTGAAGACATTTGTTTTTTTGGGTCGCAACCGCAAAATGTTCGGACTTTGCATTCCCAGTGGGAAGCCTGTACTTTTCCACATCAACACTAAACCCGGAAATAAAGCCGGGTTGCAGTCGTGACCCAAAAAACAACTATTTTCAACTCCCACCCACCCCCAATCCACCTGTTCTTGGAGTTTAAAATCACCCCCCTTGTGTCCTCCTCACAACTTACTTTTCCACCCATCTTTGTACCATCAGCAATTTTGGCCACAGTACACTCATTTCCTTCATCCAAGTCATTGATATAGATTGTAAATAGTTGAGGCCCCAGCTCTGATCCCTGCGGCACCCCACTAGTTACAGATTGCCATCCTGAAAATGACCCCTTTATTCCGACTTTCTGTTTTCTGTTAGTTAGCCAATCCTTTATCCATGCCAGTATATTACCCCCAACACCATGAGCTCTTACCTTGTGCAGTAACCTTTTACGTGGCACCTTATCGAATGCCTTTTGGAAATCCAAATACACTACATATACTGGTTCCCCTTTATCCACCCTGCTCGTTACTTCCTCAAAGAACCCCAATGAATTTGTCAAACACGATTTCTCTTTCATAAAACCATGTTGACTCTCCTTGATTTTTTTTTGAGTCTCCAAATGTCCTGCTCCTACTTCCTTAATAATGGATTCTAGCATTTTCCCAATGACAGATGTTAGGCTAACTGGTCTACAGTTACCTGCTTTCTGTCTCACTCCTTTCTTGCGTTACATTTGCGGTTTTCCAATCCGCTGGGACCTTTCCAGAATCTAGTGAATTCTGGAAGATTACAACCAATTCATCCACTATCTCTGTAGCCACTTCCTTGAAGACCCTCGGATGCAAACCATCAGATCCAGGGGACTTGTCAGCCTTTAGACCCATTAGTTTACCTAGTACTTTTTCTCTAGTGATAGTGATTGTTTTTAGTTCCTCTCTCCCCTTAGCTCTTTCATAATCTACTGTTATTGGTATATTATTAGTGTCTTCTACTGTGAAGACAAATACAAAATATCTGTTACATTCCTCTGCCATTTCCTTGTTTTCCATTATTATTTCCCCAGTCTCATCCTCTAAGGGATCTATACTTTAGCTACTCTCTTCCTTTTTATATACTTGTAAATGCTCTTACTGTCAGTTTTTATTTTTCTGGCTGGTTTACTCTCATAATCTATTTTCTCCCACTTTATTTTTTAGTCATCCTTTGCTGGTTTCTAAAGTTTCCCCAATCTTCAGGCTTACCACTGATCTTTGCCATGTTGTATACCTTTTCTTTTGACTTGATAACATCCTTAACTTCCTTAGTTAGCCATGTTGGTGCACCCTTCTCATGGAGTCTTTCCTCCTTACTGGGATATATTTTTGTTGAGAGTCATAAAATATCTTTTTAAATGTTTGCCACTGCTTATCCACCATCATAACTTCTAATCTGTTTACCCAGTCCACTTTAGCCAACTCTGTCCTCATGCCATTGTAATTGCCCTTATATAGATTTAATGCAGTAGTTTCAGATCCAAGATCCTCACTCTCAAACTGAATGTGAAATTCTATCATATTATGATCACTATTTCCTAAGGGATCCTTTACTTTGAGGTCATTAATTAATCCTGTCTCATTACCCAATACCAGATCTAAAATGGCCCATTCCCTGGTTGGTTCCACAACGTATTGGTCTAAAAAACAGTCCTGAATACACTCTATTAACTCATCCTCAGGGCTACTTTTGCCAATTTGATTTATCCAATCTATATGAAAGTTAAAATAGCCCATGATTATTGCATTACTTTTTTTTACAAGCCCCCATTATTTCTTGATTTATATTTTGCCCTACAGTGTAGCTACTGTTAGGCTACTCCCACCAGTGATTTCTTTCCCTTGCTATTTCTTACCTCCACCCAAATTGATTCGACATCTTGATCTTCTGAGCCACGATCATTTCTCACTATTATACCAATTTCATCCTTTATTAACAGAGTCAATGCTGTGTACTCATTGCAGTAGCAGTGCTGTGTATTAATTACTGGAACAGTGCTGTTTACTAATTGCAGATGCAGTGGTGTGCACTAATTAGAGGAGAAATTATGTATACTAATTAAAGGAGCAGTGCTTTGCACTAATTACTGGAGCAATGCTGTGTACGAATTAATGGAGCAGTGCTGTATTTTAATTACTGGAGCAGTGCTGTGTACTGATTATATGAGGGGTGATCTATACTAATTACAGGAGCAATGCTTTGTACTAATTACTGGAGCAGTGCTCTGTGCTAATTACTGGAGCAGTGCTGTGTACTAATTAAATGTGCAGTGTTATGTACTAATAACTGGCGCAGTGGCATGTACTAATTAATAGAGCGATGCTTTGTACTAATTACTGGAGCAGTGCTGCATAGCAAATAGAGGAGCAGTGCTGTTTACTAATTACAGGTGCTGTGCTGTGTACTAATTACAGGTGCAGTGCTATCTACTAATAACAGGAGCAGTGCTGTGTACTAATTACAGTTGCAGTGCTGCGCACTAATTACAGAAGCATGCTGTGTACAATTTACAGGAGCAGTGCTGTGTAATAATTATTGGGTCATTGCTGTGTACTAATTACAGGAGCAGTGCTGTGTACTCATTATTCAAGCAATGTTGTGTACCAATTACATGAACAATGCTGTGTACATACCTAAAGAAACAATGTTGTGTGCTAATTACTAGAGCAGCTATGTACTAATTACTAGAACAGTTCTGTGTACTAATTATTACAGCAGTGCTGTGTACTAAATACTGGAGCTGTGCTGTGTACTAATTAGTGGATTATTGCTGTGTTCTAATTATATGATCAGTACTGCGTACTAATTACACGAGCAATGCTGTATTTTAATAACAGGAGCAGTGCTGCGTACTCATTAAATGAGCAGTGATCTACACTAATTACAGGAGCAATACTGTGTACTAATTAGTGGAACAGTTCTCTATGCTAATTACTGGAACAGTACTGTGTACTAATTACAGGTGCAGTGCTGTGTACTAATTACAGGTGCAGTGCTGTGTACTAATTAGTGGAGCTGCACTGTGTACTAATTACAGAAGAGTGCTGTGTACTAATTACAGGAGCAGTGCAGTCTAATATTTGCTGTGGTATTGCTTTGTACTAATAACAGGGGCAGTGCCGTGTAGTGATTACAGGAGCTGTGCTGTGTACTAATTATAGGAGCAATGCCGTGTTTTAAATAGTGGAGCAGTGTTGTGTACTCATTACAGGAGCAATGCTGTGTACTAATTACTGGAGCACCGCTGCGTATCAATTACAGAAACAGTGGCATGTATTAATTACTGGAGCAGTTAAGTACTAATTACAGGAGCAGTGCTGTGTAATAATTACTGGGTCATTGCTGTGTTCTAATTACAGCTGCAGTGCTGTGTACTAATCACTGGAGCTGCGCTGTGCACTAATTACAGGAGCATTGCTGTGTGCTAATTGCTGGAGCTGTGCTGTGTACTAATTACAGGAGCACTGCTGTGTACCAATTACAGGAGCAGTGCTGTGTACCAATTACAGATGTAGTGCTGTGTACTACTTACAGGGACAGTGTTATGCTTTAATTACTGGAGCAGTGTTGTGTACTCATTACAGGAGCAGTGATGTGTACTCATTACAGGAGCAATGCTGTGTACTAATTACAGGAACAGTGCTATGTACTCATTACAGGAGAAGTGCTGTGTACTAATTAAAGGAGCATGCAGTGTACTAATTACAGGTGCAGTGCTGTGTACTAATTAAAGGTGCAGTGCTGTGTACTAATTACAGGGGCAGTGCTGTGTACTAATTACTGGTGCAGTGCCGAGTAATAATTACAGGGGCAGAGCTGTGTACAAATTACAGCAGCAGTGCTGTGTTCTAATTACAGGTGCAGTGCTGTGTACTAATTACAGGTGCAGTGCTGTGTTCTAATTACAGGTGCAGTGCTGTGTTCTAATTACAGGTGCAGTGCTATGTTCTAATTACAGGTGCAGTGCTGTGTACTAATTACTGGAGCAGTGTTGTGTACAAATTAGAGGAGCAGTGCTGTGTACTAATTACAGGAGCTGTGCTGTGTTCTAATTACAGATGCAGTGCTGTGTACTAATTATAGGTGCAATGCTGTGTACTAATTACAGGCCATGATGTGGAGATGCCGGTGATGGACTGGGGTGGACAAATGTAAGGAACCTAACAAAACCAGGTTATAGTCCAACAGTTTTATTTGAAAATCACAAGCTTTCGGAGGCTTTCTCCTTCGTCAGGTGAAGGAGAAAGCCTCCGAAAGCTTGTGATTTTCAAATAAAACTGTTGGACTATAACCTGGTGTTGTAAGATTCCTTATACTAATTACAGGAGCAGTGCTGGGTTCTAATGACAGGTGCAGTGCTGTGTACTGATTACAGGTGCAGTAATGTGTTCTAATTACAGGTGCAGTGCTGTGTACTAATTACGGGTGCAGTGCTGTGTACTCATATGAGGGGTGATCTATACCAATTACTAAATACTAATTACTGAAACAGTGATCAGTGCTAATTACTGGAGCAGTGCTGTGTACTAATTACTGGAACAGTGCTGTGTACTAATTACTGGAGCAGTGTTCTGTTCTTATTACTGGAGCAAGGCAGTGTACTAATGACAGGAACAGTGCTGTGTTCTAATTACAGGTGCAGTGCTGTGTCGTAATTACGGGTGCTGTGCTGTGTTCTTATTACAGGTGCAGTGCTGTGTAGTAATTACAGGTGCAGTGCTTGCACTAATTACAATAGCAATCATATGTACTAATTACAGGCGGACTGCTGTGTAATAATTACTGGGTCATTGCTGTGTACTAATTAGAGCAGCAGTGCTATGTTTTAATTACAGGAGCAGCGCTGTGTACTAATTACTGGAGCAGTGCTGTGTACTAATTACTGGAGCAGTGCTGTGTACTTATTACATGTGCAGTGCTGTGTACTAATTACTGGAGCAGTGTTCTGTTCTAAATTCTGGAGCAGTGCTGTGTACTAATTACAGATGCAGTGCTATGTTCTAATTACAGGTGAAGTGCTATGTTTTAATTACAGGTGCAGTGGTGTATACTAATTACTTGTGCAGTGCTGTGTTCTAATTACTGGAGCAGTGCTGTGTTCAAATTACAGGTGCAGTGCTGTGTACTAATTACAGGTGCAGTGCTATGTTCTAATTACAGGTGAAGTGCTATGTTCTAATTAGTACACAGCAATGACCCAGTAATTATTACACAGCAGTCTGCCTGTAATTAGTACATACGATTGCTCCTGTAATTAGTGCACAGCACTGCACCTGTAATTACTACACAGCACTGCACCTGTACTAATTACAGGTGCAGTGATGTGTACTAATTACAGGAGCAGTGCTGTGTTCTAATTACAGGTGCAGTGCTGTGCACTAATTACTGGAGCAGTGCTGCATTCTAATTGCAGGTGCAGTGCTGTGTACTAGTTACAGGTGCAGTGCTGTGTACTAATTACGGGTGCAGTGCTGTGTACTCATATGAGGGGTGATCTATACCAATTACCAAATACTAATTACTGGAACAATGCTCAGTGCTAATTACTGGAGCAGTGCTGTGTACTAATTACATGTTCAGTGCTGAGTATTAATTACTGGAGCAGTGTTCTGTTCTAATTACTAGGGCAGTGTTCTGTTCTAATTACAGGTGCAGTGCTGTGTACTAATTACAGGTACAGTGCTGTGTTCTAATTGCAGGTGCAGTGCAGTGTAGTAATTACATGTGCAGTGCTGTGTACTCATATGAGGGGTGATCTATACCAATTACTAAATGCTAATTACTGGAACAATGCTCAGTGCAAATTACTGGAGCAGCGCTGTGTTCTAATTAATGGAGCAGTGCTTTGTACTAATTACTGGAGCAGTATTCTGTTCTAATTACTGGAGCAGTGCTGTGTTTTAATTAATGGAGCAGCGCTGTGTTCTAATTAATGGAGCAGTGCTGTGTACTATTTACTGGAGCAGTGTTCTGTTCTAATTACAGTTGCAGTGCTGTGTACTAATTACAGTTGCAGTGCTATGTTGTAATTACTTGTGCAGTGCTGTATACTAATTACTGGTGCAGTGCTGTGTACTAATTACAGGAACAGTGCTTTGAACTAATTGCAGGTGCAGTGCTGTATTCTAATTACAGGTGTAGTGCTGTGCACTAATTACTGGAGCAGTGCTTTTTCTAGTTACAGGTGCAGTGCAGTGTACTAATTACAGGTGCAGTGCTGTGTACTCATATGAGAGGGTGATCTATACCAATTACTAAATACTAATTACTGGAACAATGCTCAGTGCTAATTACTGGAGCAGTGCTGTGTACTAATTACTGGAGCAGTGTTCTGTTCTAATTACTGGGGCAGTGCTGTGTTCTAATTACTGGAGCAGTGCTGTGTACTAATTACTAGAGCAGTGCTCTGTTCTAATTACGGGTGCAGTGCGTTGTACTATTTACTGGAGCAGTGCTGTGTACTCATTATACGAGGGGCGATCTATTCCAATTACTAAATACTAATGACTGGAGCAGTGCTCAGTGATAATTACTTGAGCAGTGCTCAGTGCTAATTACTGGAGCAGTGCTGTGTAATAATTACAGGTGAAGTGCTGCGTACCAATTACATGCGCAGTGCTGTGTACTAATTACAGGTGCACTGCTGTGTTCTAATTACAGGAGTAGTACGGTGTTCAATTACTGGAGCCGTGCTGTGTACTAATTACAGGTGGAGCGCTGTGTTCTCATTACAGGTGCAGTGCTGTGTTCTAATTACACGTGCAGTGCTGTGTACTAATGACAGGAGCAGTACTGTGTTCTAATTACAGGTGCAGTGCTGTGTACTAATTGCTGGAGCAGTGCTGTGTACTAATTACTGGAGCGGTGCTGTGTACTTATTACATGTGCAGTGCTGTGTACTAATTACTGGAGCAGTGTTCTGTTCTAATTACTGGAGCAGTGCTGTGTTCTAATTACTGGAGCAGTGCTGTGTACTAATTACAGGTGCAGTGCTATGTTCTAATTACAGGTGAAGTGTTGTATACTAATTACTTGTGCAGTGCAGTGTTCTAATTACAGGTCCAGTGCTGTGTACTAATTACTTGTGCAGTGCTGTGTGCTAATTACAGGAACAGTGCTGCATACCAATTACAGGAGCAGTGCTGTGTACCAATTACAGGTGCAGTGTTGTGTTCTAATCACTGGAGCAGTGCTGTGTACTAATTACTGGAGCAGTGTTGTTTTCTAATTACAGGTGTAGTGATGTGTACTATTTACAGGTGAAGTGTTGTATACTAATTACTTGTGCAGTGCAGTGTTCTAATTACAGGTGCAGTGCTGTGTCCTAATTACAGGTGCAGTGCTGTGTACTAATTACTTGTGCAGTGCTGTGTGCTAATTACAGGAACAGTGCTGCATACCAATTACAGGAGCAGTGCTGTGTACCAATTACAGGT
Organism: Heptranchias perlo; assembly: GCF_035084215.1. NCBI lineage: Eukaryota > Metazoa > Chordata > Chondrichthyes > Hexanchiformes > Hexanchidae > Heptranchias > Heptranchias perlo. The sequence goes on along the minus strand of NC_090338.1, from coordinate 73,203,844 downwards.
GCAGTGCTGTGTTCTAATCACTGGAGCAGTGCTGTGTACTAATTACTGCAGCAGTGCTGTGTACTAATTACTGGAGCAGTGTTGATTTCTAATTACAGGTGTAGTGCTGTGTACTATTTACAGGTGAAGTGTTGTATACTAATTACTTGTGCAGTGCAGTGTTCTAATTACAGGTGCAGTGCTGTGTCCTAATTACAGGTGCAGTGCTGTGTACTAATTACTTGTGCAGTGCTGTGTGCTAATTACAGGAACAGTGCTGCATACCAATTACAGGAGCAGTGTTGTGTTCTAATCACTGGAGCAGTGCTGTGTACTAATTACAGGAACAGTGCTGCATACCAATTACAGGAGCAGTGTTGTGTTCTAATCACTGGAGCAGTGTTGTGTTCTAATCACTGGAGCAGTGCTGTGTACTAATTACTGGAGCAGTGTTGTTTTCTAATTACAGGTGTAGTGCTGTGTTCTATTTACAGGTGCAGTGCTATGTTCTAATTACTGGAGCAGTGCTGTGTTCTAAATACAGGAGCAGTGCTTTATTCTAATTACATGTGCAGTACTGCGTCCTAATTACAGGCGGAGTGCTGTGTTCTAATTACAGGTGCAGTGCTGTGTTCTAATTACAGGTGCAGTTATGTGTACTAATTACATGTGCAGTGCTGTGTACTTATTACATGTGCAGTGCTGTGTACTAATTACTGGAGCAGTGCTGTGTATTAATTACAGGTGCTGTGCTGTATGGTAATTATAGGTGCAGAGCTGTGTACTAATTACAGGTGCACTTCTGTGTGCTAATTACAGGTGCAGTGCTGTGTTCTAATTACAGGTGCAGTGATGTGTACTAATTACTGGAGCAGTGCTGTGTACTTATTACATGTGCAGTGCTGTGTACTTATTACATGTGCAGTGCTCTGTTCTAATTACAGGTGCAGTGCTATGTTCTAATCACTGGAGCAGTGCTGTGTACTAATTACAGGTGCAGTGCTGTGTTCTAATTACAGGTGCAGTGATGTGTACTAATTACTGGAGCAGTGCTGTGTACTTATTACATGTGCAGTGCTGTGTACTTATTACATGTGCAGTGCTCTGTTCTAATTACAGGTGCAGTGCTATGTTCTAATCACTGGAGCAGTGCTGTGTACTAATTACTGCAGCAGTGCTGTGTACTAATTACTGGAGCAGTGTTGTTTTCTAATTACAGGTGCAGACCTGTGTACTAATTACAGGTGCACGTCTGTGTGCTAATTACAGGTGCACGTCTGTGTGCTAATTACAGGTGTAGTGCTATGTTCTAATTACTGGAGCAGCCCTTTATTCGAATTACATGTGCAGTACTGCATCCTAATTACAGGCGGAGTGCTGTGTTCTAATTACAGGTGCAGTGATGTGTACTAATTACTGGAGCAGTGCTGTGTACTAATTACAGGTGCAGTGCTGTATGGTAATTATAGGTGCAGAGCTGTGACTAATTACAGGTGCACTACTGTGAGCTAATTACAGGTGCAGTGCTGTGTACTAATTACAGGTGCAGTGCTGTGTACTAATTACAGGTGCAGTGCTGTGTACTAATTACAGGTGCAGTGCTGTGTTCTAACTATTGGAGCAGTGCTGTGTTCTAAATACAGGAGCAGTGCTTTATTCTAATTACATGTGCAGTACTGCGTCCTAATTACAGGCAGAGTGCTGTGTTCTAATTACAGGTGCAGTGCTGTGTTCTAATTACAGGTGCAGTGATGTGTACTAATTACTGGAGCAGTGCTGTGTACTTATTACATGTGCAGTGCTGTGTACTAATTACTGGAGCAGTGTTCTGTTCTAATTACAGGTGCAGTGCTATGTTCTAATCACTGGAGCAGTGCTGTGTACTAATTACTGGAGCAGTGCTGTGTACTAATTGTTGGAGCAGTGCTGTGTTCTAATTACGGATGCAATGCTGTGCTTTAATACAGGTGCAGTGCTGTGTTCTAATTACTGGAGCAGTGCTGTGTTCTAAATACAGGAGCAGTGCTTTATTCTTAGTACTGCATCCTAATTACAGGCAGAGTACTGTGCTATAATTACTGCAGCAGTGCTGTGTTCTAATTACTAGAGCAGTACTGTGTACTGATTACTGGAGCAGTGCTGTGTACTAATTATTGGAGCAGTGCTGTGTTCTAATTACAGATGCAGTGCTGTGTACTAATTACTGGAGCAATGCTGTGTTCTAATTACAGGTGCAGTACTGTGTACTAATTACAGGAGCAGTGCTGTGTAATAATTAGACGTGCAGTGCTGTGTTCTAATTACAAGTGCAGTGCTGTATAATAATTACTGGAGCAGTGCTGCGAAGATATTACTGGAACAGTGCTGTGCAATAATTACAAGAGCTGTCCTGCGTACTAATTAGAGGCGGAGAGCTGTGTTCCAATAACTGGAGCAGTGCTGTGTACTTATTACTGGAACAGTGCTGTGCACTAATTGCAGCAGCAGTGCTGTGTTCTAATTACAGATGCAGTGTTGTATACTAATTACAGGGACAGTGCTGTGTAATAATTACTGGGTCATTGCTGTGTACTAATTATAGCAGCAGTGCTGTGTACTAATTACAGGAGCAGTTCTGTGTGCTAATTATAGGAGAAGTGCTTTGTACTAATTACAGGAGCAGTGCTGTGTAATAATTACTGGGTCATTGCAGTGTACTAATACTGGTGCAGTGCTGTGTACTAATTACAGGAGCAGTGCTGTATTTTAATTACAGGTGCAGTGCTGTGTACTAATTACAGTTGCAGTGCTGTGTACTAATACAGGTGCAGTGCTGTGTACAAATTACAGTTGCAGTGCTGTGTACTAATTACAGGTGCAGTGCTGTGTACGAATTACAGTTGCAGTGCTGTGTACTAATACAGGTGCAGTGCTGTGTACAAATTACAGTTGCAGTGCTGTGTACTAATTACAGGTACATTGCTGTGCACTAATTACAGGAGCAGTGCTGTATTTTAATTACAGGTGCAGTGCTGTGTACTAATTACAGTTGCAGTGCTGTGTACTAATACAGGTGCAGTGCTGTGTACAAATTACAGTTGCAGTGCTGTGTACTAATTACAGGTGCAGTGCTGTGTACGAATTGCAGTTGCAGTGCTGTGTACTAATACAGGTGCAGTGCTGTGTACAAATTACAGTTGCAGTGCTGTGTACTAATTACAGGTGCATTGCTGTGCACTAATTACAGGAGCAGTGCTGTATTTTAATTACAGGTGCAGTGCTGTGTACTAATTACAGTTGCAGTGCTGTGTACTAATACAGGTGCAGTGCTGTGCACTAATACTGGTGCAGTGCTGTGTACTAATTACAGGAGCAGTGCTGTATTTTAATTACAGGTGCAGTGCTGTGTACTAATTACAGTTGCAGTGCTGTGTACTAATACAGGTGCAGTGCTGCGTACAAATTACAGGTGCAGTGCTGTGTACTAATTACAGTTGCAGTGCTGTGTACTAATACAGGTGCAGTGCTGTGTACAAATTAGAGTTGCAGTGCTGTGTACTAATTACAGGTGCATTGCTGTGCACTAATTACAGGAGCAGTGCTGTATTTTAATTACAGGTGCAGTGCTGTGTACTAATTACAGGTGCAGTGCTGTGTACTAATTACAGGTGCAGTGCTGTGTACTAATTACAGGTGCAGTGCTGTGTTCTAACTATTGGAGCAGTGCTGTGTTCTAAATACAGGAGCAGTGCTTTATTCTAATTACATGTGCAGTACTGCGTCCTAATTACAGGCAGAGTGCTGTGTTCTAATTACAGGTGCAGTGCTGTGTTCTAATTACAGGTGCAGTGATGTGTACTAATTACTGGAGCAGTGCTGTGTACTTATTACATGTGCAGTGCTGTGTACTAATTACTGGAGCAGTGTTCTGTTCTAATTACAGGTGCAGTGCTATGTTCTAATCACTGGAGCAGTGCTGTGTACTAATTACTGGAGCAGTGCTTTGTACTAATTGTTGGAGCAGTGCTGTGTTCTAATTACGGATGCAATGCTGTGCTTTAATACAGATGCAGTGCTGTGTTCTAATTACTGGAGCAGTGCTGTGTTCTAAATACAGGAGCAGTGCTTTATTCTTAGTACTGCATCCTAATTACAGGCAGAGTACTGTGCTATAATTACAGGTGCAGTGCTGTGTACTAATTGCTGGAGCAGTGCTGTGTACTTATTACATGTGCAATGCTGTGTACTAATTACTGGAGCAGTGTTCCGTTCTAATTACAGGTTCAGTGCTGTGTTCTAATTACTGCAGCAGTGCTGTGTTCTAATTACTAGAGCAGTGCTGTGTACTGATTACTGGAGCAGTGCTGTGTACTAATTATTGGAGCAGTGCTGTGTTCTAATTACAGATGCAGTGCTGTGTACTAATTACTGGAGCAATGCTGTGTTCTAATTACAGGTGCAGTACTGTGTACTAATTACAGGAGCAGTGCTGTGTAATAATTACACGTGCAGTGCTGTGTTCTAATTACAAGTGCAGTGCTGTATAATAATTACTGGAGCAGTGCTGCTAAGATATTACTGGAACAGTGCTGTGCAATAATTACAAGAGCTGTCCTGCGTACTAATTAGAGGCGGAGAGCTGTGTTCCAATAACTGGAGCAGTGCTGTGTACTTATTACTGGAACAGTGCTGTGCACTAATTGCAGCAGCAGTGCTGTGTTCTAATTACAGATGCAGTGTTGTATACTAATTACAGGGACAGTGCTGTGTAATAATTACTGGGTCATTGCTGTGTACTAATTATAGCAGCAGTGCTGTGTACTAATTACAGGAGCAGTTCTGTGTGCTAATTATAGGAGAAGTGCTTTGTACTAATTACAGGAGCAGTGCTGTGTAATAATTACTGGGTCATTGCAGTGTACTAATACTGGTGCAGTGCTGTGTACTAATTACAGGAGCAGTGCTGTATTTTAATTACAGGTGCAGTGCTGTGTACTAATTACAGTTGCAGTGCTGTGTACTAATACAGGTGCAGTGCTGTGTACAAATTACAGTTGCAGTGCTGTGTACTAATTACAGGTGCAGTGCTGTGTACTAATTACTTGTGCAGTGCTGTGTGCTAATTACAGGAACAGTGCTGCATACCAATTACAGGAGCAGTGCTGTGTTCTAATCACTGGAGCAGTGCTGTGTACTAATTACTGCAGCAGTGCTGTGTACTAATTACTGGAGCAGTGTTGATTTCTAATTACAGGTGTAGTGCTGTGTACTATTTACAGGTGAAGTGTTGTATACTAATTACTTGTGCAGTGCAGTGTTCTAATTACAGGTGCAGTGCTGTGTCCTAATTACAGGTGCAGTGCTGTGTACTAATTACTTGTGCAGTGCTGTGTGCTAATTACAGGAACAGTGCTGCATACCAATTACAGGAGCAGTGTTGTGTTCTAATCACTGGAGCAGTGCTGTGTACTAATTACAGGAACAGTGCTGCATACCAATTACAGGAGCAGTGTTGTGTTCTAATCACTGGAGCAGTGTTGTGTTCTAATCACTGGAGCAGTGCTGTGTACTAATTACTGGAGCAGTGTTGTTTTCTAATTACAGGTGTAGTGCTGTGTTCTATTTACAGGTGCAGTGCTATGTTCTAATTACTGGAGCAGTGCTGTGTTCTAAATACAGGAGCAGTGCTTTATTCTAATTACATGTGCAGTACTGCGTCCTAATTACAGGCGGAGTGCTGTGTTCTAATTACAGGTGCAGTGCTGTGTTCTAATTACAGGTGCAGTTATGTGTACTAATTACATGTGCAGTGCTGTGTACTTATTACATGTGCAGTGCTGTGTACTAATTACTGGAGCAGTGCTGTGTATTAATTACAGGTGCTGTGCTGTATGGTAATTATAGGTGCAGAGCTGTGTACTAATTACAGGTGCACTTCTGTGTGCTAATTACAGGTGCAGTGCTGTGTTCTAATTACAGGTGCAGTGATGTGTACTAATTACTGGAGCAGTGCTGTGTACTTATTACATGTGCAGTGCTGTGTACTTATTACATGTGCAGTGCTCTGTTCTAATTACAGGTGCAGTGCTATGTTCTAATCACTGGAGCAGTGCTGTGTACTAATTACAGGTGCAGTGCTGTGTTCTAATTACAGGTGCAGTGATGTGTACTAATTACTGGAGCAGTGCTGTGTACTTATTACATGTGCAGTGCTGTGTACTTATTACATGTGCAGTGCTCTGTTCTAATTACAGGTGCAGTGCTATGTTCTAATCACTGGAGCAGTGCTGTGTACTAATTACTGCAGCAGTGCTGTGTACTAATTACTGGAGCAGTGTTGTTTTCTAATTACAGGTGCAGACCTGTGTACTAATTACAGGTGCACGTCTGTGTGCTAATTACAGGTGCACGTCTGTGTGCTAATTACAGGTGTAGTGCTATGTTCTAATTACTGGAGCAGCCCTTTATTCGAATTACATGTGCAGTACTGCATCCTAATTACAGGCGGAGTGCTGTGTTCTAATTACAGGTGCAGTGATGTGTACTAATTACTGGAGCAGTGCTGTGTACTAATTACAGGTGCAGTGCTGTATGGTAATTATAGGTGCAGAGCTGTGACTAATTACAGGTGCACTACTGTGAGCTAATTACAGGTGCAGTGCTGTGTACTAATTACAGGTGCAGTGCTGTGTACTAATTACAGGTGCAGTGCTGTGTACTAATTACAGGTGCAGTGCTGTGTTCTAACTATTGGAGCAGTGCTGTGTTCTAAATACAGGAGCAGTGCTTTATTCTAATTACATGTGCAGTACTGCGTCCTAATTACAGGCAGAGTGCTGTGTTCTAATTACAGGTGCAGTGCTGTGTTCTAATTACAGGTGCAGTGATGTGTACTAATTACTGGAGCAGTGCTGTGTACTTATTACATGTGCAGTGCTGTGTACTAATTACTGGAGCAGTGTTCTGTTCTAATTACAGGTGCAGTGCTATGTTCTAATCACTGGAGCAGTGCTGTGTACTAATTACTGGAGCAGTGCTGTGTACTAATTGTTGGAGCAGTGCTGTGTTCTAATTACGGATGCAATGCTGTGCTTTAATACAGGTGCAGTGCTGTGTTCTAATTACTGGAGCAGTGCTGTGTTCTAAATACAGGAGCAGTGCTTTATTCTTAGTACTGCATCCTAATTACAGGCAGAGTACTGTGCTATAATTACTGCAGCAGTGCTGTGTTCTAATTACTAGAGCAGTACTGTGTACTGATTACTGGAGCAGTGCTGTGTACTAATTATTGGAGCAGTGCTGTGTTCTAATTACAGATGCAGTGCTGTGTACTAATTACTGGAGCAATGCTGTGTTCTAATTACAGGTGCAGTACTGTGTACTAATTACAGGAGCAGTGCTGTGTAATAATTAGACGTGCAGTGCTGTGTTCTAATTACAAGTGCAGTGCTGTATAATAATTACTGGAGCAGTGCTGCGAAGATATTACTGGAACAGTGCTGTGCAATAATTACAAGAGCTGTCCTGCGTACTAATTAGAGGCGGAGAGCTGTGTTCCAATAACTGGAGCAGTGCTGTGTACTTATTACTGGAACAGTGCTGTGCACTAATTGCAGCAGCAGTGCTGTGTTCTAATTACAGATGCAGTGTTGTATACTAATTACAGGGACAGTGCTGTGTAATAATTACTGGGTCATTGCTGTGTACTAATTATAGCAGCAGTGCTGTGTACTAATTACAGGAGCAGTTCTGTGTGCTAATTATAGGAGAAGTGCTTTGTACTAATTACAGGAGCAGTGCTGTGTAATAATTACTGGGTCATTGCAGTGTACTAATACTGGTGCAGTGCTGTGTACTAATTACAGGAGCAGTGCTGTATTTTAATTACAGGTGCAGTGCTGTGTACTAATTACAGTTGCAGTGCTGTGTACTAATACAGGTGCAGTGCTGTGTACAAATTACAGTTGCAGTGCTGTGTACTAATTACAGGTGCAGTGCTGTGTACGAATTACAGTTGCAGTGCTGTGTACTAATACAGGTGCAGTGCTGTGTACAAATTACAGTTGCAGTGCTGTGTACTAATTACAGGTACATTGCTGTGCACTAATTACAGGAGCAGTGCTGTATTTTAATTACAGGTGCAGTGCTGTGTACTAATTACAGTTGCAGTGCTGTGTACTAATACAGGTGCAGTGCTGTGTACAAATTACAGTTGCAGTGCTGTGTACTAATTACAGGTGCAGTGCTGTGTACGAATTGCAGTTGCAGTGCTGTGTACTAATACAGGTGCAGTGCTGTGTACAAATTACAGTTGCAGTGCTGTGTACTAATTACAGGTGCATTGCTGTGCACTAATTACAGGAGCAGTGCTGTATTTTAATTACAGGTGCAGTGCTGTGTACTAATTACAGTTGCAGTGCTGTGTACTAATACAGGTGCAGTGCTGTGCACTAATACTGGTGCAGTGCTGTGTACTAATTACAGGAGCAGTGCTGTATTTTAATTACAGGTGCAGTGCTGTGTACTAATTACAGTTGCAGTGCTGTGTACTAATACAGGTGCAGTGCTGCGTACAAATTACAGGTGCAGTGCTGTGTACTAATTACAGTTGCAGTGCTGTGTACTAATACAGGTGCAGTGCTGTGTACAAATTAGAGTTGCAGTGCTGTGTACTAATTACAGGTGCATTGCTGTGCACTAATTACAGGAGCAGTGCTGTATTTTAATTACAGGTGCAGTGCTGTGTACTAATTACAGGTGCAGTGCTGTGTACTAATTACAGGTGCAGTGCTGTGTACTAATTACAGGTGCAGTGCTGTGTTCTAACTATTGGAGCAGTGCTGTGTTCTAAATACAGGAGCAGTGCTTTATTCTAATTACATGTGCAGTACTGCGTCCTAATTACAGGCAGAGTGCTGTGTTCTAATTACAGGTGCAGTGCTGTGTTCTAATTACAGGTGCAGTGATGTGTACTAATTACTGGAGCAGTGCTGTGTACTTATTACATGTGCAGTGCTGTGTACTAATTACTGGAGCAGTGTTCTGTTCTAATTACAGGTGCAGTGCTATGTTCTAATCACTGGAGCAGTGCTGTGTACTAATTACTGGAGCAGTGCTTTGTACTAATTGTTGGAGCAGTGCTGTGTTCTAATTACGGATGCAATGCTGTGCTTTAATACAGATGCAGTGCTGTGTTCTAATTACTGGAGCAGTGCTGTGTTCTAAATACAGGAGCAGTGCTTTATTCTTAGTACTGCATCCTAATTACAGGCAGAGTACTGTGCTATAATTACAGGTGCAGTGCTGTGTACTAATTGCTGGAGCAGTGCTGTGTACTTATTACATGTGCAATGCTGTGTACTAATTACTGGAGCAGTGTTCCGTTCTAATTACAGGTTCAGTGCTGTGTTCTAATTACTGCAGCAGTGCTGTGTTCTAATTACTAGAGCAGTGCTGTGTACTGATTACTGGAGCAGTGCTGTGTACTAATTATTGGAGCAGTGCTGTGTTCTAATTACAGATGCAGTGCTGTGTACTAATTACTGGAGCAATGCTGTGTTCTAATTACAGGTGCAGTACTGTGTACTAATTACAGGAGCAGTGCTGTGTAATAATTACACGTGCAGTGCTGTGTTCTAATTACAAGTGCAGTGCTGTATAATAATTACTGGAGCAGTGCTGCTAAGATATTACTGGAACAGTGCTGTGCAATAATTACAAGAGCTGTCCTGCGTACTAATTAGAGGCGGAGAGCTGTGTTCCAATAACTGGAGCAGTGCTGTGTACTTATTACTGGAACAGTGCTGTGCACTAATTGCAGCAGCAGTGCTGTGTTCTAATTACAGATGCAGTGTTGTATACTAATTACAGGGACAGTGCTGTGTAATAATTACTGGGTCATTGCTGTGTACTAATTATAGCAGCAGTGCTGTGTACTAATTACAGGAGCAGTTCTGTGTGCTAATTATAGGAGAAGTGCTTTGTACTAATTACAGGAGCAGTGCTGTGTAATAATTACTGGGTCATTGCAGTGTACTAATACTGGTGCAGTGCTGTGTACTAATTACAGGAGCAGTGCTGTATTTTAATTACAGGTGCAGTGCTGTGTACTAATTACAGTTGCAGTGCTGTGTACTAATACAGGTGCAGTGCTGTGTACAAATTACAGTTGCAGTGCTGTGTACTAATTACAGGTGCAGTGCTGTGTACTAATTACAGTTGCAGTGCTGTGTACTAATACAGGTGCAGTGCTGTGTACAAATTACAGTTGCAGTGCTGTGTACTAATTACAGGTGCATTGCTGTGCACTAATTACAGGAGCAGTGCTGTATTTTAATTACAGGTGCAGTGCTGTGTACTAATCACAGTTGCAGTGCTGTGTACTAATACAGGTGCAGTGCTGTGCACTAATACTGGTGCAGTGCTGTGTACTAATTACAGGAGCAGTGCTGTATTTTAATTACAGGTGCAGTGCTGTGTACTAATTACAGTTGCAGTGCTGTGTACTAATACAGGTGCAGTGCTGTGTACAAATTACAGGTGCAGTGCTGTGTACTAATTACAGTTGCAGTGCTGTGTACTAATACAGGTGCAGTGCTGTGTACAAATTACAGTTGCAGTGCTGTGTACTAATTACAGGTGCATTGCTGTGCACTAATTACAGGAGCAGTGCTGTATTTTAATTACAGGTGCAGTGCTGTGTACTAATTACAGTTGCAGTGCTGTGTACTAATACAGGTGCAGTGCTGTGTACAAATTACAGTTGCAGTGTTGTGTACTAATTACAGGTGCAGTGCTGTGTACTAATTACAGTTGCAGTGCTGTGTACTAATTACAGTTGCAGTGCTGTGTACTAATTACAGGTGCAGTGCTGTGTACTAATTACAGTTGCAGTGCTGTGTACTAATACAGGTGCAGTGCTGTGCACTAATACTGGTGCAGTGCTGTGTACTAATTACAGGAGCAGTGCTGTATTTTAATTACAGGTGCAGTGCTGTGTACTAATTACAGTTGCAGTGCTGTGTACTAATACAGGTGCAGTGCTGTGTACAAATTACAGGTGCAGTGCTGTGTACTAATTACAGTTGCAGTGCTGTGTATTAATACAGGTGCAGTGCTGTGTACAAATTACAGTTGCAGTGCTGTGTACTAATTACAGGTGCATTGCTGTGTACTATTTACAGGAGCAGTGCTGTATTTTAATTACAGGTGCAGTGCTGTGTACTAATTACAGTTGCAGTGCTGTGTACTAATACAGGTGCAGTGCTGTGTACAAATTACAGGTGCAGTGCTGTGTACTAATTACAGTTGCAGTGCTGTGTATTAATACAGGTGCAGTGCTGTGTACAAATTACAGTTGCAGTGCTGTGTACTAATTACAGGTGCATTGCTGTGCACTAATTACAGGAGCAGTGCTGTATTTTAATTACAGGTGCAGTGCTGTGTACTAATTACAGTTGCAGTGCTGTGTACTAATACAGGTGCAGTGCTGTGTACAAATTACAGTTGCAGTGCTGTGTACTAATTACAGGTGCAGTGCTGTGTACTAATTACAGTTGCAGTGCTGTGTACTAATTACAGTTGCAGTGCTGTGTACTAATTACAGGTGCAGTGCTGTGTACTAATTACAGGTGCAGTGCTGTGTACTAATTACAGGTGCAGTGCTGTGTACTAATACTGGTACAGTGCTGTGCACTAATTACAGGAGCAGTGCTGTATTTTAATTACAGGAGCAGTTCTGTGTACTAATTATAGTTTCAGTGCTGTGTACTAATACAGGTGCAGTGCTGTGTACTAATTACTGGTGCAGTGCTGTGTACTAATTACAGGTGCAGTGGTGTCTTCTAATTACAGGTGCAGTGCTGTGTACTAATACAGGTGCAGTGCTGTGTACTAATAACAGGTGCAGTGCGTTGTACTAATTACAGGAGCAGTGCTGTGTACTAATTACAGGTGCATAGCTGTGCACTAATTACAGGAGCAGTGCTGTATTTTAATTATAGGTGCAGTGCTGTGTACTAATTGCAGGAGCAATGCTGTGTATTATTTACAGGAGCAGTACTGTGTACTAATTACAGGAGCAGTGCTGTGTATTATTTACAAGAGCAGTACTGTATACTAATTACAGGAGCAGTGCTGTGTATTTACAAGAGCAGTACTGTGTACTAATTACAGGAGCAGTGCTGTGTATTATTTACAGGAGCAGTAATGTGTACTAATTACAAGAGCAGTGCTGTGTACTAATTACTGCAGCTTTGCTTTGTACTAATTTCTGTGCATTGATGTGTACTAATTACTGCAGCTTTGCTTTGTACTAATTACTGGAGCAGTGTTGCATAATCATTAAAGGCGCAGCGCTGTGTACTAATTAAAGGTGCAGTGCGGTGTACTAATTATTGGAGCAGTGATGTTTGGTAATTAGAGGTGCAGCGCTGTGTACTAATTACTGGTGCTGTGCTGTGTACTAATTACAGGAGCAATGCTGTGTACCAATTACAGCTGCATTGATGTGTACTAATTACAGGTGTAGTGCTGTGTACTAATTACAGGAGCAGACCTGTGTACTAATTACAGGAGTGGAGCTGTATACTAATTACTGGAGCAGTTACGTACTAATTACAAGGGCAGTGCTCTTTTCTAATTACGGGAGCAAAGCTGTGTTTTAATTATAGGAGCAGTTCACTGCACTAATTACAGGTGCAGTGCTGTGTACTAATTACTGGAGCAGTGCTGTGTTTTAATTACAGGTGCAGTGCTCTGCACTAATTGCAGGAGCAGTGATGTGTAATAATTACAGTTGCAATGCTGTGTACTAATTACAGGAGCAGTGCTGTGCACTAATTGCAGGCGCAGTGCTGTGTACCATTTACAGGCACACTGCTATGTACTAATTGCAGGTGTAGTGCTGTGTACTATTTATGGAAGCAGTGCTGGGTAGTAATTACAGGTGCAGTACTGCATACTAATTACATGTGCAGTGTTGTGTACTAATTACTGGAAGAGTGTTGTGTAGTAATTATAGATGCAGTGCTGTGTACTATTTACAGGTGCAGTGCTGTGTACTAATTATTGGAGCAGTGCTGTGTAGTAATTATAGGAGCAGTGCAGTGTACTAATTAATGGAGCAGTGATGTGTAGTAATTACTGGAGTAGTGCTGTGTACTAATTACAGGAACAGTTCTGTGTAGTAATTACAGGAGCAGTGCTGTGTACTAATTACTGGGGCCGTGCTGAGTACTAATTACTGGAGCATTGATGTGTAGTAATTACAGGAGAAGTGCTGTGTACAAATTAAAGGAGCAGTAATGAGTACTAATTACTGAAACAGTTACATACTAATTACAAGGGCAGTGCTGTTTACTAATTACTGGAGCAGTGCTGTGTAGTAATTACATAAGCAATGCTGTGTAGTGGTTACTGGAGCAGTGCTGTGTACTAATTGCTGGGGCATTACTTTGTACTAATTACTGGAGACGTGCTGTGTACCAATTACAGGAACAGTTCTGTGCAGTAATTACAGGATCAGTGCTGTGTACTAATTACTGGAGCAGTGATGAGTACTAATTACTGGAGCATTGATGTGTAGTGATTACAGGAGCAGTGCTGCATTGTAATTACAGGAGCAGTGCTGTGTACTAATTACCAGAGCAGTGATGTGTAACAATTACCGGAACAGAGCTGAGTACTAATTACAGGAGCATTGCTGTGTTCTAGATACTGGAGTAGCGATGTGTAGTAATTACAGGTGCTTTGCTAAGTACTAATTGCAGGTGCAGAACTGTGCAGTAATTACTGGTGCTGTGCTGTGTGCTAATTACAGGAGCAGTGTTGTGCACTAATTATAGGAGCAGTGCTGTGGTGTAATTAGACGGGCAGTGCTTTGTACTAATTACTGGAGCAGTGATGTGTAGTAATCACTGGAGCAGTGCTGTGTACTAGTTGCTGGGGCAGTGCTTTGTACTAATTACTGGAGCAGTGCTGTGTGCTAATTACAGTAGCAGTTCTGTGTAGTAATTACAGGTGCAGTGCTGTGTACTAATTGCTGGAGTATTGATGTGTAGTAATTACAGGAACAGTGTTGTGTTCTAATTTCCAGAGCAGTGATGTGTAATGCTCACTGGAGCAGTGTTGTGTATTAATTACTGGAGCAGTGCTGTGTTCTAATTATTGGAGCAGTGCTGTGTAGTAATTACAGGTGCAGTGCTGTGTACTAATTACTGGAGCATTGATGCATAGTAATTACTGGAGCAGTGCTGTGTTCTAATTACCAGAGCAGTGATGTGTCGTAGTTACTGGAATAGTGCTGAATACTAATTACCGGATCAGTGATGTGTAGTGGTTACTGGAGCATTGCTCTGTACTAATTACTACTAATTACTGGAGAAATGCTGTGTAATTGTTCCTATTACTGGAGCAGTGCTGTGTACTAATACAATAGCAGTGCTGTGTACTGATTACAGGAGTAGTTATGTGTACTAAATACCAAAGCACTGCTGTGTACTGATTACTCAAGCGGTGCTGTGTATCAATTAAAGGAGCACTACTGTCTACTAACTACTGGAACAGTGTGTGTACTAATTGCAGGAGCATTTCTATCTTCTAATTACTGGAGCAGTGCTGTGTACTAATTACTGGAGCAGTGATGTGTACTAATTACTGGAGCAGTGGTATGTACTGTTAATAGGAGCAGTGCTGCGTACTAATTACTGGAGCAGTTTGTTACTAATTACAAGAGCAGTGCTGTGTACTCATCGAATGAGCAGTGATATCGCTTAATTACTGGTGCAGTGCTGTATACTAATTACAGAAGCAATGCTGTGTACTCATCACAGGTGCATTGCGGTGTACTAATTACTGGAGCAGTGCTGTGTAGTAATTACAGGTGCTTTGCTGTGTACTGATTACAGAATTAGTGATGTATACTAAATACAAAGGCAGTGCTGTGTACTGATTACTCAAGCAGTGCTGCATAACAATTAAAGGAGCAGTACTGTCTACTAACTACTGGAACAATGTGCGTACTAATTACAGGAGCATTGATGTGTACTATTTACTGGAGCATTGCTGTGTAGTAATTACAGTTGCAGTGCTGTGTAGCAATTAACAGAGCAGTGCTGTGTACTAATTAGAGGTCCAGTTCTGTATACTAATTATTGGGGCAGTGCTGTGCACTAATTACTGGAGCAATGATGTGTACTAATTTCTGAAGCAGTTCTGTGCAGTAATTGCAGGTGCAATACTACATACGAATAACTGGAGCATTGGTGTGTAGTAATTACAGGAGCAGTGCTGTGTACTAATTACTGGAGCATTGCTGTGTAGTAATTACAAAAGCAGTGCTCTCTACTAATTAGAGGAGCAGTGCTGTATACTAATTACAAGAGCAGTGCTGTGCACTGATTACAGATGTAGTGGTGTGTACTAAATACAAAAGCACTGCTGTGTACTGATTACTCAAGCAGTGCTTCATACCAATTAAAGGAGCACTACTGTCTACCAACTACTGGAGCAGTGTGTGTACTAATTGCAGGAGCATTTCTGTGTACTAATTACTGGATCAGTCTGGTGAACGCATTAAATGTGCCATGCAGTGTATTAATCATATGAGCAGGGCTGTGTAATAATTACTTGCTCATTGCTGTGTGTTAAGTCCAGGAGCAGTGCTACCTATTAATTACTGGAGCAGTGATGTGTAGTAATTACTGGAGTAGTGTTGTGTACTAATTATAGGAACAGTGCTATGTACCAATTACAGGAGCAGTGTTGTGTACTTATCACAGGAGCAGTTAGGTCTTAATTACAGGACCAGTGCTTTGTACCAATTACTGCAGCAGTGTTGTGCACTCATCGCATGGGCAGTGATGTCTCTTAATTACTGTTGCAGTTCTGTATACTAATTACTGGAGCAGTGATCTGAAGTAATTACAGGCGCAGTGCTGTGTACTCATTACAGGAGCGGTGCTGTGTACTCATTATAGGAGCTGTGCTGTGTTTTAATTACTGGAGCAGTGCTGCGTACCAATTACAAGAGTAATGCTCTGTACCAATTACTGTAACAGTTACTAATTACAAGAGCAGTGCAGTTTACTAATTACAGGAGCAATGCAGTGTTTTCATTATAGGAGCAGGTGTGTGCACTAATTACTGGAGCAGTGCTGTGTAGTAATTACAGGTGTAGTGCTGTGTACTAATTACAAGAGCAGTGCTGTGTTCCAATTACTGGAGCAGTGCTGTGTAGTAATTACATGAGCAGTGATTTGTACTAATTACAAAAGCAGTGCAGTGTACTTATTACTGGAGCAGTGCTGTGTACTAATTACAGGAGCAGTACTGTGTACTAATTACAGGAGCAGTGCTGTGTACTAATTACAGGAGCAGTGCTCTTTATTAATTACAGGAGGAGTGCAGTGTACTTATTACTGGAGCAGTACTGTGTACTAATTACTGGAGCAGTGCTGTATACTAATTAACAGAGCAGTACTGTATACTAATTAACGGAGCAGTTCTGTGTAGTAATTACAGGAGCAGTGCTATGTACTAATTACTGGAGCAGTGCTGTGTACTAATTAACGGAGCAGGTCTGTGCAGTAATTACAGGAATAGTGCTTTGTACCAATTACAGGAGCAGTGCTGTTTATTAATTATAGGAGGAGTGCAGTGTACTTATTACTGGAGCAGTACTGTGTACTAATTACTGGACAAATGTAAGGAATCTTACAACACCAGGTTATAGTCCAACAGTTTTATTTTGGACTATAACCTGGTGGACTATAACCTGGTGTTGTAAGATTCCTTACATTTGTCTACCCCAGTCCATCACCGGCATCTCCACATCATACTAATTACTGGAGCAGTGTTTTTTGTATTAATTACTGGACCATCGCTATGTACTAATTACAGGGGTTGTACTATACGGTTATTACAGATCATGGCTTTATGTTAATTTTAATCAGTTTGAATTGCAACAGGGATAGGAATTTGATTAATGGACAATAGACAGAGAGCATTGGTTTATGGATGGTTTTTAGACTGAAGGGGTTTAAACAATTGTGTCCCCAGGGGTCAGTGTTGGGACCATTGCCCCTCTCAATATATAGAGATGATCTAGACTTGGTTATATGGGCCAGAATATCAACATTTGTAGATTTTAGTAAAATGGGAGTTAACTGTGAAGATGATTATAAGCGACTTCAGCTGGACATAGGCTGATTAGTAGATTGGGCAGATAGATGGTGGACGAAATTTAATGTGAAAAATGTGAGGTGTTTACAATTTGTGAGGATCAATAAAGAGAAAATTTATACACCAAATGGTAAAACTTTAAAACAGAGAAACTGAGAGGTTCAGATACACAAATCTTTTAAAGTGGGAACACAGGTTGATCAATCAGTAAGAAATCCGAGCTTTGGTGATTAGGGGCATGGAGTATAAAAGCAAAGAGGCAAGTTAAACTGATACAAATCACTGGTAAAGCCGCAGTTAAATATTGAGGCAGACTTTCAACTTCCCGGAGTGTAAAACTGAGGTTGTGGTTTGGCTCCCTATTATAGAAACTAGCCAAAGGAAATTAAAATCCAACAGCTACTAAAACGGGCGTCAGATCAGCAACGAAAGTTTTGCAGATGGCAGCAAGTTGGAAATCTATTTCATTGGGCCCAGTTTTGGGAGCCTTACTTCAGGAAGGGTGTCAAGGCCGTGGAGAGGGTGCAGGAGAGATTCACTCAGATGATCTCAGGGACTAGAGGCTTTAGTTATGAGGAGAAACGAGTGAAATTGGGGCATTTTTCATTAGGACAGAAAGGGTTAAGAGCAGATCCAATGGCCGTGTTCAAAACTGGGAGAAATTTTGATCAAGTAAATTGGGAAAAGTTATTTCTACGCGTCGGTGAGCCAGTAACGAGAGGGAATCAATTTAAGATCATCATCAATAGAACTAAGGAGCCGCGAGGAGATAATAGGGTCAATTATAAAAGCAAAGCCTGGGTGCGTTGGAGGGGGAAGGGCGAACAAAATCGTGTTTTTTTGGAGCGGGCAGAAATCCCAGCTCCAACACGCTGGAGAGCCATCTGGGTGCGCTCGTCATTCCCGAACCCAGAAGCGACGGGACGATATTTAAGGCAGCAATTGAACTATTTAAAGTAGTTCAAAAATGAATAAATGTAATTTAGACTGTAGCCAAGCGATTTCAATGCTGCCTCAACGTGTTTCCCGTGCGGTGTGAAACACTCCATGGTGAAGGAGCCGTGTTTCAGTCGGCAGTCATTTGGCCATTTAAATCCCTGTTTGAAAGATGGGGGCAAAAGGTGAGTTATTGCAGCAGGACACTCAGTTCCCTCAGACAAACTTTTGGCTGGGAGGTCTTTGTGTTATTTTTAATTTGTTCATGGGATGTGGGCATCGCTGGCAAGGCCAGCATTTATTGCCCATCCCAAATTGCCCTTGAGAAGGTGGTGGTGAGCTGCCTTCTTGTAGATGGTACACACTGCAGCCACTGTGCGCCGGTGGAGAAGGGAGTGAATGTTTATGGTGGTGGATGGGGTGCCAATCAAGTGGGCTGCTTTGTCCTGGATGGTGTCGAGCTTCTTGAGTGTTGTTGGAGCTGCACTCTTCCAGGCAAGTGGAGAGTATTCCATCACACTCCTGACTTGTGCCTTGTAGATGGTGGAAAGGCTTTGGGGAGTCAGGAGGTGAGTCACTCGCCGCAGAATACCCAGCCTCTGACCTGCTCTTGTAGTCATAGTATTTATATGGCTGGTCCAGTTAAGTTTCTGGTCAATGGTGACCCCCAGGATGTTGATTGTGTGGGATTCGGCGATGGTAATGCCGTTGAATGTCAAGGGAAGGTGGTTAGACTCTCTCTTGTTGGAGATGGTCATTGCCTGGCACATGTCTGGGGCGAATGTTACTTGCCACTTATGAGCCCAAGCCTGGATGTTGTCCAGGTCATGCTGCATGCGGGCTCAGACTGCTTCATTATTTGAGGGGTTGCGAATGGAACTGAACACTGTGCAATCATCAGCGAACATCTCCATTTCTGACCTGATGGAGGGAAGGTCATTGATGAAGCAGCTGAAGATGGTTGGGCCGAGGACACTGCCCTGAGGAACTCCTGCAGCAATGTCCTGGGGCTGAGATGATTAGCCTCCAACAACCACTACCATCTTCCTTTGTGCTAGGTATGACTCCAGCCACTAGAGAGTTTTCCCCCTGATTCCCAGTGACTTCAATTTTACTAGGGCTCCTTGGTGCCACACTCAGTCAAATGCTGCGTTGATGTCAAGAGCAGTCACTCTCACCTCACCTCTGGATTCAGCTCTTTTGTCCATGTTTGGACCAAGGCTGTAATGAGGTCTGGAGCCGAGTGGTCCTGGCGGAACCCAAACTGAGCATCGGTGAGCAGGTTATTGGTGAGTAAGTGCCGCTTGATAGCACTGTCGACGACACATTCCATCACTTTGCTGATGACTGAGAGTAGACTGATGGGGCGGTAATTGGCCGGATTGGATTTGTCCTGCTTTTTGTGGACAGGACATACCTGGGCAATTTTCCACATTGTCGGGTAGATGCCAGTGTTGTAGCTGTACTGGAACAGCTTGGCTAGAGGCGCAGCTAGTTCTGGAGCACAAGTCTTCAGCACCACAGCTGGGGTGTTGTCGGGGCCCATAACCTTTGCTGTATCCAGTGCACTCAGCCGTTTCTTGATATCACGTGGAGTGAATCGAATTGGCTGAAGACTGGCTTCTGTGATGGTGGGGATATCGGGAGGAGGCCGAGATGGATCATCCACTCGGCACTTCTGGCTGAAGATGATTGCAAACAGCTTCAGCCTTGTCTTTTGCACTCATGGGCTGGACTCCGCCATCATTAAGGATGGGGATGTTCGCAGAGCCTCCTCCTCCCGTTAGTTGTTTAATTGTCCACCACCATTCACGACGGGATGTGGTCGGACTGCAGAGCTTTGATCTGATCCGTTGGTTGTGGAATCGCTTAGCTCTGTCTATAGCATGTTGCTTCCGCTGTTTAGCATGCTGTTTAGACTGGGAATTCTTGGTTTACACTCAGCATTCTTCTGTTTACACATATTTACCAACTTTCCGGACCCCCTCAAACTGACAACACCAGGATGGGGGGCGCAATGTTTGCATTCACCAGTACATCCGAGGAGGAGGCACATCACCATCCTCGCCAGGCACGGCCTGCAGATCCACCACGTGGAGCTCCACAAGACAGAGGTACGTCACAGGCACCTGCACAAGAGCACAGAGGGCAACAACAGAGAGTGCGACGTTGCAGGAGGCACTACCTTCGCCACAGCTTCCTGGACCTCTCTGAGGAGCAGTGCATACGGAGGCTGAGAGTCAGTCGCCAAGTGGTCGCAGACATCTGCAGCCTCCTTCATGCCGAGCTGCTCCCGGCTGGGCTGAGCTGCATCTCCTTACCTGTCGTTGTCAAAGTCACCACTGCCCTCAACTTCTTCGCCTCCAGATCTTCCCAGGGTGCCACTGGGAACATTGCCGGTGTCTCTCAGTCTTCTGCACACAAGTGCATAAGGCAGGTCACTGACGGCTTGTTCCGTAGGGCATCACACTACGTCAACTTCCCCATGGATGACCTCAGCCAGACGGAGAGGGCAGTGGGATTCCATGCTGTGGCTGGCTTCCCACGGGTGCAGGGTGTAATCGATTGCATCCATATAGTAATACGAGCACCTCCACACGAGCCAGGACTGTTCGTCAACAGGAAGGGCTATCACTCCATCAACACTCAGCTCATCTGTGACCACCGCAAGAGATTCCTTCACGTGTGCGCCAGATACCCTGTCAGCTGCCACGATTCCTTCATCCTCTGGGAATCCAACATCCCGCCTCTCTTCTACACACCGAACACCCGCAAGGGCTGGCTCCTCGGGGACAAGGGATACCCCCTGCACACGTGGCTCATGACACCTCTGAGGAATCCCATCACCGAGCAACAGTGTCGATATAACGACAGCCACATCGCTACCAGGTGTACAATTGAGCATGCTATAGGGCTGCTCAAGATGTGCTTCAGGTGCCTTGATCATTCTGGGGGAGCGCTTCGATACGCACCAGACAGAGTGGGACGCATTATAGTCGTCTGTTGTGCCCTGCACAAGATGGCACAACAGAGAGGGATGCCGCTGGAGGAGGCCCCATCCACATCTGCCACCCATATTGAGGAGGTGGAGGAGGAGGAGGAGGCAGAGGTGGAGGAGGAGCAGGAGGACGAACCCATGGGCAGAGCAGCGGCTCACCTGACTGCTCGTGAGGCCAGGGAGTCACTCATATGTGAACGATTCTACTAAGATCAGAATGGAAGAAGAATCCAATCCTCACACACCTGGAAAGAGCAGCACCAACATTAGCCCCACCCCGGAAAAAAAAACAGTCTACTCATCCACCCACTGTAAAGTGACCCAATGGGTGGCATCAAGTGTCACCGTTCATGGTGAAGCTCATGAAAGGGCCGTATCACAAAAGCCAGTCAAGAATGGGCAAGACGTGGCAGTAATTTATAATTTAATGTCACTTTAACAAAATCTAAAATATAAATGAAAACATGACAGTCTGTCAGACACTCTTGTGCAAACTCTTCATGATTACAAAACCTTCACCTTTCTCTTCCTCCTACTTCTCCGTGGTGCATCCCCTGTGGCTGCAGCAGAGGTAGTGGCAGGTTGCTCATGTTCATGTCTAGACTGCTTGGATGCCTTCGGCCTACGCCCTCTGGGTTTTGGAGCCCGTGAGGGCCCCTCCAAAGACTGCTCCACCTGCACCTGGAGACGAGGCGGCATTGCGGGTACTAGTTGAGAGGGGGGAAACGGGTGAGATGGGGGAGCGCATTGAGTGGCGTCCCCACTTCTATATCCACTTTAGCCATCATCCCTCTACTGGACAAGGCCCACATCACCCCTTTCACCGTGCTGGAGAACAGTTTGGAGGACATGTATGGTGCCTTGGAAGCCCAGTTCTAAAGTTTGTGTCTGCCTGTTTAAGGTGGCAGAATGTTGTTCACCATGATATATTAGCAGGTTCCTCTAATGAGGCCATATGGGTGGAGCTTAAAAACAAAAAGGGGGCAAGCACTTTGATGGGAGTGTACTATAGGCCCCCAAACAGTCAGGGGGAGATAGAGGAACAGATATGTAGGCAAATCTCAGAAAATTGTGCAAATAATAGGGTAATAATAGTGGGGGATTTCAACTTCCCCAATATTAACTGGGATACTCAGAGTGTAAAAGGCTTAGAGGGTACAAAATTCTTAACGTGCATCCAGGAGAGCTTTTTGAGCCAGCATGTAGAAAGTCCTACAAGAGAGGGGGTGGTACTGGACCTAATTCTAGGGAATGTGGCCGGCCAAGTGGAAGAAGTGCTAGTAGGTGAGCACTTTCGTGACAGTGACCATAATTCGGTGAGATTTAAGGTGGTCATGGAAAAGGATAGGGAGGGGCCGGAAATAAAGGTTCTAAATTGGGGGAAGGCCGATTTTAATAGGATAAGGCAGGATCTGGCCAAAATGGACTGGGATCAGCTGCTTGTAGGAAAATCCACATCGGAGCAATGGGGGTCTTTCAGAAGGGAGATTGAGACCATACAATGGCAACATGTTCCCGTAAAGGTCAAGGGTGGTTCCAAGAACTCCAGGGAACCTTGGATGTCAGGGGATATACGAGAATGGATTAGGAAAAAAAGGAGGGCTTTTGGCAGATACAAAAGGCTAAAGACGGAGGAAGCCCTAGAGGAGTACAAAAAGTGCAGGGGGATACTTAAAAAAAAAATTAGGAGATCAAGGAGGGGCCATGAAATAACACTGGCGAGCAAAATAAAGGAAAATCCTAAGATGTTTTATAAGTATATTAAGGGTAAGAGGATGACTAGAGAAAAAATAGGGCCCATTAGGGACAAAAATGGCAATCTGTGTGTGGAGCCGGCAGATGTAGGAGGGGTTCTAAATGAATTTTTTGCATCTGTTTTCACTATGGAGAAGGACGATGTAGACATAGAAATACGGCAGGGGGACTGTGATATACTCGAACATATTAACATCGAGCGGGAGGAGGTATTGGCGGTTTTAGCAGGCCTAAAAAATGGATAAATCCCCAGGCCCGGACGAAATGTATCCCAGGCTACTGTGTGAGGCAAAGGAGGAGATTGCAGGGGCTCTAACACATATATTCAGAACCTCTCTGGCCACAGGGGATGTGCCAGAGGTCTGGAGAACCGCTAATGTAGTACCATTATTCAAGAAGGGGAGTAGGGAAAAACCGGGGAACTACAGGCCAGTGAGCCTAACATCAGTGGTAGGAAAATTATTGGAAAAAATTCTGAAGGACAAAATTAGTCTCCACTTGGAGAAGCAAGGATTAATCAGGGATAGTCAACATGGCTTTGTCAAGGGAAGATCATGTCTGACTAATTTGATTGAATTTTTTGAGGGGGTGACTAGGCGTGTGGATGAGGGTAACGCAGTGGATGTGGTATACATGGATTTCAGTAAGGCCTTCGATAAAGTCCCGCACAGGAGACTGGTCAAGAAGGTACGAGCCCATGGAATCCAGGGTGCCTTGGCACTTTGGATACAAAACTGGCTTAGTGGCAGAAGGCAGAGGGTGATGGTCGAAGGTTGTTTTTGTGACTGGAAGCCTGTGGCCAGTGGGGTACCACAGGGATCGATGCTGGGTCCCTTGCTGTTTGTGGTCTACATTAATGACTTGGATATGAATGTTAAAGGTATGATCAGTAAGTTCGCTGATGATACAAAAATTGGTAGGGTGGTAAATAGCGAGGAGGATAGCCTCAGTCTGCAGGACGATATAGATGGGTTGGTCAGATGGGCGGAACAGTGGCAAATGGAATTTAACCCGGAAAAGTGCGAGGTGATGCACTTTGGAGGGACTAACAAGGCAAGGGAATACACAATGAATGGGAGGACCCTAGGCAAGACAGAGGGTCAGAGGGATCTTGGTGTGCAAGTTCACAGATCCCTGAAGGCGGCGGAACAGGTAGATAAGGTGGTAAAGAAGGCATATGGGATACTTGCCTTTATTAGCCGAGGCATAGAATATAAGAGCAAGGAGGTTATGATGGAGCTGTATAAAACACTGGTTAGGCCACAGCTGGAGTACTGTGTGCAGTTCTGGTCGCCACACGACAGGAAGGATGTGATCGCTTTGGAGAGGGTGCAGAGGAGATTCACCAGGATGTTACCAGGGCTGGAGCGCTTCAGCTATGAAGAGAGACTGGGAAGATTGGGTTTGTTTTCCTTGGAGCAGAGGAGGCTGAGGGGGGACATGATTGAGGTGTACAAAATTATGAGGGGCACAGATAGGATGGATACTAAGGAGCTTTTTCCCTCCGTTGAGGGTTCTATAACAAGGGGACATAGATTCAAGGTAAAAGGCGGGAGGTTTAGAGGGGATTTGAGAAAGAACTTTTTCACCCAGAGGGTGGTTGGAGTCTGGAACTCACTGCCTGAAAGGGTTGTGGAGGCAGGAACCCTCACAACATTCAAGAAGCATTTGGATGAGCACTTGAAATGCCATAGCATACAAGGCTACGGACCAAATGCTGGAATATGGGATTAGAGTAGACAGGGCTTGATGGTCGGCGCGGACACGATGGGCCGAAGGGCCTCTATCCGTGCTGTATAACTCTATGAGTCCGAACGGCCGTTATCAGGACCTGAATGGGCTCATTTGTGAGCCCTGCTTGAAGCTGAATGGAGTCTCGCCTTCTCTCCATCACAGACATTCCCACACTTACCTGTGACACTGTCTCAGACATTCCCGCAGTTCCCTGCAACACTATCTCATGCGTGCAATATGTAAAGGGAGGATCCAGGCACAGCAGAGCTCTTAAAGGGCCAGTGGTATGGGAAATTACTTTTTTTTTAAATGGCTTTTTACTTGTGTTTTTTTTTAACATGTCAGCCTTGGCTCAGTGGGTAGCTCTCTTGGCTGAGTCACAAGATCATGGGTTCAAGCCCTGCTCCAGAGACTTAAATACATAATCTAGGCTGGTGCTTCAGTGCAGTACTGAGGGAGTGCTGCCCTGTCAAAGGTGCCATCTTGCAGGTGTGGATGTTGAACCAAAGGCCCCATCTACCCTCTCAGGTGGATGTAAAAGTTCCCCATACACTATTCAAAAAGTTGTTCTCCCCAGTGTCCTGGCCAATATTTATCCCTCAAGTGACAGATTATCAGATCTTTCATCTCACTGCTGATTGTGGGACCTTGCTGTGTGCAAATTAGCTACCACATTTCCCCACAATACAACAGTGACTATACTGCAAAAGAAAAGTTAAATTGGCTGCAAAACGCTTTGGGACATCCTGAGGCTGAATAAGTGCAAGTTCTTTTAATGGTTTTTATGCTTTTTTATGTTTTTTTTTGGCACCAGACTATGGTTGAATCATACCTGTGGGGGCAGGGGGGATGTCTAAATGCTGCTTGCAAAATCCTTAGGATGCCGACTGTAATTGAGGCATCTACAGAGTTCAACAGAACAGGGAGCTGGGAAATGAAGAGGTGATGTGAAGAGGAGCTGGATTTAACTCACGGAGTGATACGTTATCTAACTGCAAGCTACAGAGTGCATTTGGTGAGCAGGATTATTTAAAATGAATAATAGAGGTTGCTTTGAAAGCCCCCTCTGGCATTGCATTATTTCATGGCCTTGGTGGTACAAGGTGAAAGGAGACATGCAATGATCAGTAGGTACTAGAGCCAGAGCCCCTGGACCCATCTTCACCCATATATTCAAGCCCGAGCACACCTCTGTGGCAATGACAAGGATCCAGGTCAGGGAGCCAGCTGTAATCTTCATATAGACTGGGCAGTCTTTTTTTTCATTCACTCATGGGATGTGGGCGTCGCTGGCAAGCCAGCATTTATTGCCAATCCCTAACTGCCCTTCTTGAACCGCTGCAGTCCGTGTGGTGAAGGTTCTCCCACAGTGCTGTTAGGAAGGGAATTCCAGGATTTTGACCCAGCGACGATGAAGGAACGGCGATATATTTCCAAGTCAGGATAGTGTGAGACTTGGAGGGGAACGTGCAGGTGGTGTTGTTCCCATGTGCCTGCTGCTCTTGTCCTTCTAGGTGGTAGAGGTCGCGGGTTTGGGAGGTGCTGTTGAAGAAGCCTTGGTGAGTTGCTGCAGTGCATCCTGTGGATGGTACACACTGCAGCCACTGTGCGCCGGTGGTGAAGGGAGTGAATGTTTAGGGTGGTGGATGGGATGCCAATCAAGCGGGCTGCTTTGTCCAGAATGGTGTCGAGCTTCTTGAGTGTTGTTGGAGCTGCACTCATCCAGGCAAGTGGAGAGTATTCCATCACACTCCTGACTTGTACCTTGTAGATGGTGGAAAGGCATTGTTAGTCAGGAGGTGAGTCACTCACCGCAGAATATCTAGCCTCTGACCTGCTCTTGTAGCCACAGTATTTATGTGACTGGTCCAGTTAAGTTTCTGGTCAATGGTGACCCCCAGGATGTCGATGGGGATTCAGTGATGGTAATGCCGTCGAATGTCAAGGGGAGGTAGTTGGACTCTCTCTTGTTGGAGGATGAGTTCATGGAATGTATTTGAGACAGTTTCCTAGAACAATACGTCATAGAACCAATCAGGGAACAGGTCATTTTAGATCTTGTATTGTGTAATGAGAAAGGGTTAATTAGTAATCTCACAGTAAAGGATCCTCTGGGGAAGAGTGATCATAATATGATAGAATTTCACATTGAGTTTGACAGTGATGTACCTAAGACCGAAACGAGAGTCTTAAACTTAAATAAAGCCGATTACATAGGTATGAGGGGCGAGTTGGTTAAGGTAGATTGGGAAGTTAGATTAAAAGGTATGACAGTAGATAAGCAATGGCAAACATTTAAAGAAATATTTCAATATTGTCAACGAATATTGATTCCATTGAAAAATAAAAACTCCACGGGAAAAGTGATTCATCCGTGGCTAACTAAAGAAGTTAAGGATATTATTAGATTCAAAGAAGAGGCCTATAATGTTGCCAAGAAGAGTAGTAAGCCTGAGGATTGGGAGAGTTTTAGGAACCAGCAAAGGATGACCAAAAAATTGATAAAAAGGGAGAAAATAGAATATGAAAGTAAACTAGGAAGAAATATAAAAATGGATTGTAAGAGCTTCTACAAGTATGTAAAAATGTAAAGCGAAAGTAAACATTGGTCCCTTAGAGGCTGAGACAGGAGAAATTATAATGGGGAATAAGGAAACGGCAGAGACCTTAAACGAATATTTTGTATCTGTCTTCACGGTAGAAGACACTAAAAGCATACCAGAAATAGTGGGGAGCCAAGGGGCTAATGAGAGTGAGGAACTTAAAGTAATTAATATCAATAGAGAAAAAGTACTGGAGAAACTAATGGGACTAAAAGCCAATAAATCCCTTGGACCTGATGGCCTACATCCTAAGGTTCGACAGGAAGTGGCTACAGAGATAGTGGATGCATTGGTTGTGATCTTCCAAAATTCCCTAGATTCTAGAATGGTCCCAGTGGATTGAAATGTCGCAAATATAACCCTGCTACTCAAGAAAGGATGGAGAGAGAAAACAGGGAACTACAGACCATTTAACCAGACGTCAGTCATCGGCAAAATGCTGGAACCAATTATTAAGGAAGTGGTAACAGGGCACTTAGAAAATCATAATATGATTAGGCAGAGTCAACACGGTTTTATGAAAGGGAAATCATGTTTGACAAATTTATTACAGTTTTTTGAGAATGTAACTAGCAGGGTAACAGTTCACTAGATGAATTCCTTGGATGAGGGGGATGTCCTGTGAAGAGAGATTGAGTAGAATGGGCCTATACTCTCTGGAGTTTAGAAGAATGAGAGGTGATCTAATTGAAACAAAAAAGGTTCTGCAGGGACTTGACAGGGTAGATGCTGAGAGGTTGTTTCACCTGGCTGGAGAGTCTAGAACGAGGGGGCATCGTCTCAGGATAGGGGGTTGGCCATTTAAGACTGAGATGAGGAGGAATTTCTTCACTCAGAAGGTTGTGAATCGTTGGAATTCTCTGCCCCAGAGGGCTGTGGATGCTCAGTCGTTGAATATGTTCAAGGCTGAGATCGATAGATTTTTAGACTTGAAGAGAAACAAGAGATACGGGAAAGTGGAGTTGAGGTCAAAGATCAGCCATGATCTCATTGAATGATGGAGCAGGTGGGCCATATCACCTAATCCTGCTCCTATTTCTTTTGTTCTCATGTAAGGCCCTATCAAGAAGTGCA
This sequence comes from Heptranchias perlo, assembly GCF_035084215.1. NCBI lineage: Eukaryota > Metazoa > Chordata > Chondrichthyes > Hexanchiformes > Hexanchidae > Heptranchias > Heptranchias perlo. The sequence continues at coordinate 73,175,605 of NC_090338.1, read as the reverse complement.
ACGATACCTTGAGCTAGCTTGCAGCACAAGGACGGCACTGCCAGTCAAAGTCCCCAGTTGATCAAGTAGCATGGGGTTCATCTGCAGTGTCAATCAATGTGCTTCCCACACATGCATCAAACAGATGGCTGATACACTAATCCGTACTCTCAGCTTCATTTCACTGCCCATAAACAGTCGCCATTTCTATCTTTATCACCAGGAGGATTGAAAATAACCTCTCAGTTTCTATCCACTAATGGCCCCGCTCTGGAGCATCTGTGCTGCAGCCAAGGGTCAGTTGAGCTTTCTGAGGGGCCTCGGTCATTGATGCCAAGGTCGATCCCACCCTGCCATGCGGTGTAGTGTTGCTCCTCTTAAACCTCAGTGCCCTCCATCACCAATGTCAGCCTAACCATTTCACTCCCTCTCTGGCTGGTGTATGGTCACAATGGACAAGTGCATCACTCAAGTGTTCATTCTCCGTGTGTCAGTGTTGACGAGCTATTCGGCTGTGGGGGCATGATACCTGAGCCCGATCCTGCCCTTGCCTGATATCCATGTAAAGTACACTCACTTGCTTGATGGAGTCAAAGGAAAGTGATTTTTTAAAAAATTCTTTCATGGGATGTGGGCATCACTGGCAAGGCCAGCATTTATTGCCCATCCCTAATTGCCCTTGAGAAGGTGGTGGTGAGCCGCCTTCTTGAACCGCTGCAGTCCCTGTCGTGAAGGTTCCCCCACAGTGCTGTTAGGAAGGGAGTTCCAGGATTTTGACCCAGCGACGATGAAGGAACGGCGATATATTTCCAAGTTGGGATGGTGTATGACTTGGAGGGGAACGTGCAGGTGGTGTTGTCCCCATGTGCCTGCTGCCCTTGTCCTTCTAGGTGGTAGAGGTCGCGGGTTTGGGAGGTGCTGTCGAAGAAGCCTTGGCGAGTTGCTGCAGTGCATCCTGTGGATGGTACACACTGCAGCCACAGTGCGCCAGTGGTGAAGGGAGTGAATGTTTAGGGTGGTGGATGGGGTGCCAATCAAGTGGGCTGCTTTGTCCTGGATGGTGTCGAGCTTCTTGAGTGTTGTTGGAGCTGCACTCATCCAGGCAAGTGGAGAGTATTCCATCACACTCCTGACTTGTGCCTTGTCGATGGTGGAAAGGCTTTGGGGAGTCAGGAGGTGAGTCACTTGCCGCAGAATACCCAGCCTCTGACCTGCTCTTGTAGTCACAGTATTTATGCGGTTGGTCCAGTTAAGTTTCTGGTCAATGGTGATCCCCAGGATGTTGATGGTGGGGGATTCGGTGATGGTAATGTCGTTGAATGTCAAGGGGAGGTGGTTAGACTCTCTCTTGTTGGAGATGGTCATTGCCTGGCACTTGTCTGGTGCGAATGTTACTTGCAGTAGTGCAAAACCCTGGCTGATTTGTCCCATTTTACCTTCAGGTGTGAGTGTTAGCGACTTTACCCAGCGGGCCACTGGGGGTTATTGGGGACTTACAAATAATGTGCAGCGGTTGTCCAAATAATGTTGGTCCATCCTGTACAGATTGTGTGCAGCTCCTGTGTATTGTACTCAGGGGTACGGTAGAGTAATGGTTTTGTTACTGGATTAGTCATCCAGAGGCCTGGACAAATGATCCAGCGAACGTGCACTTAAATCACACCATGGCAGTTTGAGAATTTGAATTTAGTTTAAAAGATTTGGAAATAAAAAGCTGGCATCAATAAAAGTGACCATGAAGCTGTCAGGTTGTCATAAAAACCCAACTGGTTCGTTAATGGAAAGGAAATCTGCTGTCCTTACCCGGTCTGGTTTACACGTGACTCCAGTCCCACCCCAACGTGGTTGACTCTTAGATGCCCTCCAATGTTGGCCAGCAAGCTAATCAGTTGTGCTTCAGGTGGGCAATAAATGCCAGCCTTGCCAGCGACGCCCACATCCTGAGAATGATTTTTTAATAAAACGTCAGAATCACCTTCTCGCACAATCAAAGGAATTAGCTAATTAGTTTTCCCCGCGACTGACACTATAGTAATAGATTCTGCTCTATGATTACCTTGTCACTTTGGACCAGCTGGGCTGATCTGGAGATAACCAGCGCGCTTCCTGGAAAACGTGGCTGCCCAGAATGGTGACTCGTATCTCACCCTTCGGCTCTACTCATCAGAGCTGGATCCTGCTGTGCTTTAATAATTAAGGCGGTGGGCAGATTGAGATGTTGCTGTGATGCTTTTTTTTTGAAAGCAGACAGCTCCGAGTCCCACTGTTGATCGCAGTCCCTCTTCCCCTCAGGATGGGAGCTTTGAAATGAAAAGTCCACAGATTGATCTGAATAATTTAGCTGCCTGCTCTCATTAGCTGCATTTTGATAGTAATTTCTTAGAGCAGTGCTTTGGAATTTTAAAAGAGGTGACTGCAATATTTCTGCTGGAGAAGCTCAGCAAGTCAGGCAGCATCTGCGGAGAAAGAAACAGAGTTAACGTTTCAGGTCGAAGACCTTTCGTCAGAACTGGAAGAAGTTAAAAGAGTTAAAGTTTTGAGCAAGTACAGAGCCAGGGGAAGTGGGGGGGGAGGGAAAGAACAAAATGGACGGTCTGTCCTTTTTTTCTTTCCTCCCCTCCCTTCCCTCCCCTTTGGCGGAAGGGTTGAGAACCAGAGGACATACATTTAAGATGATTGTCAAAAGAACCAAAGGCGACATGAGGAAAAACTTTTTTATGCAGCGAGTCGTTACGATCTGGAATGCACTGCCCGAGGGGGTGGTGGAGGCAGATTCAATCATGGCCTTCAAAAGGGTACTGGATAAGTACTTGAAAGTAAAAAATTTGCAGGGCTATGGAGAAAGGGCGGGGGAGTGGGACTAGCTGGATTGCTTGTTCAGAGAGCTGGCATGGAATCAATGGGCCGAATGGCATCCTTTTGTGCTGTGATCATTCTGTGATTCTGTGACATAAGGACAGTGGTGAGAAAGGATCTTAGCTCAGAGGATCAGGAAGTAGAATCAGTATGGGTAGAAATAAGAAATAACAAGGGGCAGAAAACACTGGTGGGAGTAGATAATAGGTCCCTTAACAGTATCTATACCATTGGACATAGCATTAGTCCAGAAATAATAGGAACTTGCATCAAAGGTAAATGCAATAATCGTGGGGGACTTTAATCTTCATATAGACTGGACAAATCAAATTGCCAAAGGTAGTTTGGAGGATGAGTTCATGGAATGTATTTGAGATAGTTTCCTAGAACAATACATCATGGAACCAACCAGGGAATAGGCCATTTTCGATCTTGCCTTGTGTAATGAGACAGGGTTAATGAGCAATCTCATACTCAGGGATCCTCTGGGGAAGAGTGATCATAATATGATAGAATTTCACGTTGAGTTTGAGAGTGACGAACTTAAGGCCGAAATTAGAGTTTTAAACTTAAATAAAGCCAATTACATAAGTATGAGGGGTAAGTTGTCAAAGGTAGATTGGGAAATTAGATTAAAAGGTATGATGATAGATAAGCAATGGCAAACATTTAAAAAAATATTTCAATATTCTCAACAAATGTACATTCCATTGAGAAATAAAAACTCCACAGGAAAAGTGATCCATCCATGGCTAACTAAAGAAATTAAGGATATTATTGAATTAAAAGAAGAGGCCTATAATGTTGCCAAGAAGAGTAGTAAGCCTGAGGATTGGGAGAGTTTTAGGAACCAGCAAAGGATGACCAAAAAATTGATAAAAAGGGAGAAAATAGAATATGAAAGTAAACTAGGAAGAAATATAAAAATGGATTGTAAGAACTTCTACAAGTATGTAAAAATGTAAAGCAAAAGTAAACGTTGGTCCCTTAGAGGCTGGGACAGGAGAAATTATAATGGGGAATAAGGAAAAGGTAGAGATGTTAAACAAATATTTTGTATCTGTCTTCACGGTAGAAGACACTAAAATCATACCAGAAATAATGGGGAGCCAAGGGGCTAACAAGAGTGAGGAACTTAAAGTAATTAATATCAGTAGAGAAAAAGTACTGGAGAAACTAATGGGACTAAAAGCCAATAAATCCCCTGGACCTGATGGCCTACATCCTAGGGTTCTAAAAGAGGTGGCTGCAGAGATAGTGGATGCATTGGTTGTAATTTTCCAAAATTCCCTAGATTCTAGAATGGTCCCAGCGGATTGGAAGGTAGCAAATACAACCCTGCTATTCAAGAAAGGATGGAGAGAGAAAACAGGGAACTACAGGCCAGTTAGTCTGACATCAGTCGTCGGGAAAATGCTGGAATCCATTATTAAGGAAGTGGTAACAGGGCACTTAGAAATTCATGATTTGATTAGGCAGAGTCAACATGGTTTAATGAAAGGGAAATTGTGTTTGACCAGTGGATGTCGTATATTTGAAATTTCAAAAGGCATTCAATAAGGTGCCACATAAAAGGTTGTTCCACAAGATAAGGGCTCATGGGGTTGGGGATAATATATTAGCATGGATAGAGGATTGGCTAACGGACAGAAAACAGAGAGTAGGGATAAACGGGTCATTCTCAGGTGGGAGGCTGTAACTAGTGGGGTGCCGCAAGGATCAGTGCTTGGGCCTCAGCCATTTATAATCTATATCAATGACTTGGATGAAGGGACCGAGTGTAATGTATCCAAGTTTGCTGACGAATCAAAGCTAGATGGGAAAGTAAGCTGTGAGGAGGACACAAAGGCCCCGACTTTCAAAGGAAATTGCAGGTGCGTTGGGGGCGGAGGGGCTGTAAAAATCGGGGAGATCCTGAGCGGGTGAGGAAGCCGGCTCCAACCAGCCGACTTCCGGGTTCCCCACAAAGGCGTCTGTGTGCGAACGTGCCTCACAAATGCAGAAGCCACCGGAATGATAGTTAAAGGACCAAATATACCTGATTGAGGTACTTAAGGTACTTTATTTCTGATGTAGTAGATCATTAAAATGATTTTAAACTTACCTGGGGGGTTTTCCCATGGCTTCTGATTCACACCTGGTGAAACCAGGGCTGGATCAGGCAAAAATAAACAAAATAAATTAAATAAAAAACCATCGCAAAAAGTTAAAAAACAAAATAAACCTACCTTTCCACCCTGCTGCGATGTCTCCCCCTCCGATATCCCTCTCCCCCCGATGTCTCCCTCTCCAATGTCCCCCTCACCCCCTGATATCTCCCCCTCCGATATCCCTCTCAGCCCCTGACGTCTCCCTCTCCGATATCCGCCTCACCCCCCGATATCTCCCCCTCCGATATCCCCCTCTCCCCCCGATATCTCCCCCTCCGATATCCCTCTTAGCCCCCGATGTCTCCATCTCCGATATCCCCCTCTCCCCCCGATATCACCCCCTCTGATATCCCTCTCAGCCCCCGATGTCTCCCTCCCCGATGGCTCCCTCTCCGATGTCCCCCTTGCCCCCAATGTCTCCCTCTCTAATGTCTCCCTCGCCCCCGATATCTCCCTCTCCAATGTCCCCCTCTCAGCCCCCGATGTCTCCCTCTCCAATGTCTCCCTCGCCCCCGATATCTCCCTCTCCAATGTCCCCCTCTCAGCCCCTGATGTCCCCCCTCCGATATCCCTCTCAGGCCCGATGTCGCCCTCTCCGATGTCCCGCTCTCCCCCGCCCCAATGTCTCCCACTCCGATCTCCCCCTCTCCCCCGATGTCTCCCTCACTGATGTCCCTCTTTCCCCCCGATGTCTCCCTCTCCAATCTCGGCCTCCCCCCCACGATGTCTCCCTCTCCGATCTCCCCCTCTCTCCCTGTTGTCTCCCTCTCTGATCTCCCCCTCCCCCCCGATGTCTCCCTCTCCGATCTCCCCCTCCCACCCTGATGTCTCCCTCTCCGATGTCCCTCTCTCCCTCCGATGTCTCCCTCTCCGATGTCCCTCTCTCCCCCCGATGTCTCCCTCTCTGATCTCCCTCTCCCCCCCCCGATGTCTCCCTCTCCGATCTCCCTCTCCCCCCACCCGATGTCTCCCTCTCCGATCTCTCCCTCTCTCCCTGATGTCTCCCTCTCCGATCTCCCCCTTTCCCCCCGATGTCTCCCTCTCTGATCTCTCCCTCCCCCCCTGATGTCTCCCTCTCCGATCTCCCCCTCCCCCCCCCCGATGTCTCCCTCTCCGATCTTCCCCTTTCTCCCCGATGTCTCCCTCTCCAATCTCCCCCTCTCCTCCCGATGTCTCCCTCTCCGATCTCCCCCTCCCTCCCCGATGTCTCCCTCTCCGATGTCCCTCTCAGCCCCCGATGTGAGAAACCCGGAAACAACTTTCATCACCATCAAGGATGTTGGAGTACAAGAGTAAGGAAGTCTTATTACAATTGTACAGGGCTTGGTGAGACCTCACCTGGAGTACTGTGTACAGTTTTGGTCTCCTTCTCTAAGGAAGGATATACTTGCCTTCTAGGCAGTGCAACAAAGGTTCACTAGATTAATTCCTGGGATGAGAGGGTTGTCCTATGAGGAGAGATTGAGTAGAATGGGCCTATACTCTCTGGAATTTAGAAGAATGAGAGGTGATCTCATTGAAACATGTAAGATTCATTGCAAGAGGATTTGAGTACAGGAGCAGGGATGTCTTACTGCAGTTATACAGGGCCTTGGTGAGACCACACCTGGAGTATTGTGTGCAGTTTTGGTCTTAGAGGGAGTGCAGCGAAGGTTCACCAAACTGATCCCTTGGATGGCAGGACTATCTTATGAGGAGAGATTGGGTCGACTCGGCCTGTATTCACTCGAGTTTAGAAGAATGAGAGGGGATCTCATTGAAACACATTGAAACATGTAAAATTCTTACAGGGCTAGACAGACTGGATGCAGGGAAGATGTTTCCCCTGGCTGAAGGGTCACAGTCTCAGGATACAGGGTAGGACATTTAGGACTGAGATGAGGAGAAATTTCTTCACTCAGAGGGTGGTGAACCTGTGGAATTCTCTACCACAGAAGGCTGTGGAGGCCAAGTCACTGAATATATTTAAGAAGGAGCTAGATAGATTTTTAGACACAAAAGGCATCAAGGGGTATGGGGGGAGAGCGGGAATATGGTATTGAGATAGAGGATCAGCCACGATCATATTGAATGGCAGAGCAGGCTCAATGGGCCGAATGGCCTACTCCTGCAACTATTTTGTATGTTTCTATGTTTCTGAGGGGGCTTGACAGGTTAGATGCTGAGAGGTTGTTTCCAATGGTTGGAGAGTCTAGAACCAGGGGGCATAGTCTCAGGATAAGGGGTCGGCCATTTAAGACTTGGATAAGGAGGAATTTCTTCATGCAGAAAGTTGTGAATCTTTAGAATTCTCTACCCCAGAGGGCTGTGGATACTGAGTCATTGAATGTGTTCAAGGCTGAGATAGACAGATTTCTGGACTCGAGGGGAATCAAGGGATATGGGGATCGGGCAGGAAAGTGGAGTTGAGGTCAAAGATCAGCCTTGATCTGATTGAATGGCGGAGCAGGTTCGAGGGGCCATGTGGCCTACTCCTGCTCCTATTTCTTATGTTCTTATAGTAACATGCAACATTGTAACATATTAACATAGTAACATGGCAGCATAGTAACATAGTAACAAGGTAATATAATAACATAGTAACAAGGCAGCATAGTAACATAGTAACAAGGTAATATAATAACATAGTAACAAGGCAGCATAGCAACATAGTAACAAGGCAACATAGTAACATAGTAACAAGGTAATATAATAACATAGTAACAAGGCAGCATAGTAACATAGTAACAAGGTAATATAATAACATAGTAACAAGGCAGCATAGCAACATAGTAACAAGGTAATATAATAACATAGTAACAAGGCAGCATAGCAACATAGTAACAAGGCAACATAGTAACATAGTAACATGATAGCATAGCAACATAGTAACATAGCAACATAGTAACATAGCAACAAGGTAATATAATAACATAGTAACAAGGCAGCATAGTAACATAATAACAAGGTAATATAATAACATAGTAACAAGGCAGCATAGCAACATAGTAACAAGGCAACATAGTAACATAGCAACATAGTAACATAGCAACATAGTAACATAGTAACAGGCAACTTAGCAACATGGCAAAATATTGAGTAGAATGGGCCTATACTCTCTGGAGTTTAGAAGAATGAGAGGTGATCTCATTGAAACTTAAAAGATTCAGAGGGAGCTTGACAGGGTAGATGCTGAGAGGTTGTTTTCCATGGCTGGAGAGTCTAGAACTAGGGGGCATAGTCTCAGGATAAGGGGTCGGCCATTTAAGACTGAGATGAGGAGAAATTTCTTTGCTCAAAGGGTTGTGAATCTTTGGAATTCTCTGCCCCAGAGGGCTGTGGATGCTGAGTCGTTGAATATATTCAAGACTGAGATAGACAGATTTCTGGACTCTCGGGGAATCAAGGGATATGGGGATCGGGCAGGAAAGTGGAGTTGAGGTTGAAGATCAGCCTTGATCTGATTGAATGGCGGAGCAGGCGCAAGGGGCCATGTGGCCTACTCCTGCTCCTATTTCTTATGTTCTTAATAGTAACATATTAACATAGTAACATAACAACATGGCAGCATTGTAACAATGTAATACAATAACATTGGTCGGTAATCGGGAGAGCTGGGGGGATGTTGGCAAACAGGAGGGCTGGGGGTGGGATTGAGATCAGGATGTCTGGGAGTGGGATTGAGATCGGGATGTCTGGGAGTGGGTTTGAGATCGGGATGTCTTGGAGTGGGTTTGAGATCGGGATGTCTGGGGGTGGGTTTGAGATCAGGATGTCTGGGGGTGGGTTTGAGATTGGGATGTCTGGGGGTGGGTTTGAGATCGGGATGCCTGGGAGTGGGTTTGAGATCAGGATGCCTGGGAGTGGGTTTGAGATCAGGATGCCTGGGAGTGGGTTTGAGATTGGGATGCCTGGGGGTGGGTTTGAGATCGGGATGTCTGGGGGTGGGTTTGAGATCGGGATGCCTGGGAGTGGGTTTGAGATCAGGATGCCTGGGAGTGGGTTTGAGATTGGGATGTCTGGGGGTGGGTTTGAGATTGGGATGTCTGGGGGTGGGTTTGAGATCGGGATGTCTGGGAGTGGGTTTGAGATCAGGATGCCTGGGAGTGGGTTTGAGATCAGGATGCCTGGGAGTGGGTTTGAGATTGGGATGTCTGGGGGTGGGTTTGAGATCGGGATGTCTGGGGGTGGGTTTGAGATCAGGATGCCTGGGAGTGGGTTTGAGATCAGGATGTCTGGGAGTGGGTTTGAGATTGGGATGTCTGGGGGTGGGTTTGAGATCGGGATTTCTGGGGGTGGGATTGAGATCGGGATTTCTGGGGGTGGGATTGAGATCGGGATGTCTGGGGGTGGGTTTGAGATCAGGATGCCTGGGAGTGGGTTTGAGATCGGGATGTCTGGGAGTGGGTTTGAGATTGGGATGTCTGGGAGTGGGTTTGAGATTGGGATGTCTGGGAGTGGGTTTGAGATTGGGATGTCTGGGGGTGGGTTTGAGATCAGGATGCCTGGGAGTGGGTTTGAGATCGGGATTTCTGGGGGTGGGATTGAGATCGGGATGTCTGGGAGTGGGTTTGAGATCGGGATGCCTGGGGGTGGGTTTGAGATCGGGATGTCTGGGGGTGGGATTGAGATCGGGATGTCTGGGGGTGGGTTTGAGATCAGGATGTCTGGGGGTGGGATTGAGATCGGGATGCCTGGGGGTGGGTTTGAGATCGGGATGTCTGGGGGTGGGATTGAGATCGGGATGTCTGGGGGTGGGTTTGAGATCAGGATGTCTGGGGGTGGGTTTGAGATTGGGATGTCTGGTGGTGGGTTTGAGATCAGGATGCCTGGGAGTGGGTTTGAGATTGGGATGTCTGGGAGTGGGTTTGAGATCGGGATGTCTGGGGGTGGGTTTGAGATCGGGATGTCTGGGAGTGGGTTTGAGATCAGGATGTCTGGGAGTGGGTTTGAGATCAGGATGCCTGGGGGTGGGTTTGAGATCAGGATGCCTGGGAGTGGGTTTGAGATCGGGATGTCTGGTGGTGGGTTTGAGATCAGGATGCCTGGGAGTGGGTTTGAGATCAGGATGCCTGGGAGTGGGTTTGAGATCGGGATGTCTGGTGGTGGGTTTGAGATCAGGATGTCTGGGGGTGGGTTTGAGATCAGGATGCCTGGGAGTGGGTTTGAGATCGGGATGTCTGGTGGTGGGTTTGAGATCAGGATGTCTGGGGGTGGGTTTGAGATCAGGATGCCTGGGAGTGGGTTTGAGATCGGGATGTCTGGGGGTGGGTTTGAGATCAGGATGTCTGGGGGTGGGTTTGAGATCAGGATGTCTGGGAGTGGGTTTGAGATCGGGATGTCTGGTGGTGGGTTTGAGATCAGGATGTCTGGGGGTGGGTTTGAGATCAGGATGCCTGGGAGTGGGTTTGAGATCGGGATGTCTGGGGGTGGGTTTGAGATCAGGATGTCTGGGGGTGGGTTTGAGATCAGGATGTCTGGTGGTGGGTTTGAGATCAGGATGTCTGGGGGTGGGTTTGAGATCAGGATGTCTGGTGGTGGGTTTGAGATCAGGATGTCTGGGGGTGGGTTTGAGATCAGGATGTCTGGTGGTGGGTTTGAGATCAGGATGTCTGGGAGTGGGTTTGAGATCAGGATGCCTGGGGGTGGGTTTGAGATCGGGATGTCTGGGAGTGGGTTTGAGATCAGGATGCCTGGGGGTGGGTTTGAGATCGGGATGTCTGGGAGTGGGTTTGAGATCAGGATGTCTGGTGGTGGGTTTGAGATCAGGATGTCTGGGGGTGGGTTTGAGATCAGGATGTCTGGTGGTGGGTTTGAGATCAGGATGCCTGGGAGTGGGTTTGAGATCAGGATGTCTGGGAGTGGGTTTGAGATCGGGATGTCTGGGGGTGGGTTTGAGATCAGGATGCCTGGGAGTGGGTTTGAGATCGGGATGTCTGGGGGTGGGTTTGAGATCAGGATGTCTGGGAGTGGGTTTGAGATCGGGATGTCTGGGAGTGGGTTTGAGATTGGGATGTCTGGGAGTGGGTTTGAGATCAGGATGTCTGGTGGTGGGTTTGAGATCAGGATGCCTGGGAGTGGGTTTGAGATCAGGATGTCTGGGAGTGGGTTTGAGATCGGGATGTCTGGGGGTGGGTTTGAGATCGGGATGTCTGGGGGTGGGTTTGAGATCGGGATGTCTGGCAGTGGGTTTGAGATCGGGATGTCTGGGAGTGGGTTTGAGATCAGGATGTCTGGGAGTGGGTTTGAGATCAGGATGTCTGGTGGTGGGTTTGAGATCAGGATGCCTGGGAGTGGGTTTGAGATCAGGATGCCTGGGAGTGGGTTTGAGATCAGGATGCCTGGGAGTGGGATTGAGATCAGGATGTCTGGGAGTGGGTTTGAGATCGGGATGTCTGGGGGTGGGTTTGAGATGGGGATTTCTGGGAGTGGGTTTGAGATCAGGATGTCTGGGGGTGGGTTTGAGATCAGGATGTCTGGGGTTGGGTTTGAGATCAGGAATATCTGGGAGTGGGTTTGAGATGGGGATTTCTGGGAGTGGGTTTGAGATCGGGATGTCTGGTGGTGGGTTTGAGATCGGGATGTCTGGCAGTGGGTTTGAGATCAGGATGTCTGGGGGTGGGTTTGAGATCGGGATGTCTGGGGGTGGGTTTGAGATCAGGAATGTCTGGGAGTGGGTTTGAGATGGGGATTTCTGGGAGTGGGTTTGAGATCGGGATGTCTGGTGGTGGGTTTGAGATCGGGATGTCTGGCAGTGGGTTTGAGATCAGGATGTCTGGGGGTGGGTTTGAGATCGGGATGTCTGGTGGTGGGTTTGAGATCAGGATGTCTGGGAGTGGGTTTGAGATCAGGAATGTCTGGGAGTGGGTTTGAGATGGGGATTTCTGGGAGTGGGTTTGAGATCAGGATGTCTGGGAGTGGGTTTGAGATCAGGAATGTCTGGGAGTGGGTTTGAGATGGGGATTTCTGGGAGTGGGTTTGAGATCAGGAATGTCTGGGAGTGGGTTTGAGATCGGGATGTCTGGGGGTGGGTTTGAGATCAGGAATGTCTGGGAGTGGGTTTGAGATGGGGATTTCTGGGAGTGGGTTTGAGATCAGGAATGTCTGGGAGTGGGTTTGAGATTGGGATTTCTGGGAGTGGGTTTGCGATTCGGATTTCTGGGAGTTGGTTTGAGATTGGGATTTCTGGGGGTGGGATTGAGATCGGGATTTCTGGGGGTGGGATTGAGATCGGGATGTCTGGGAGTGGGTTTGAGATCGGGATGTCTGGGAGTGGGTTTGAGATCGGGATGTCTGGGAGTGGGTTTGAGATTGTGATTTCTGGGAGTGCGTTTGACTTTGGGATTTCTGGGAGTGGGTTTGAGATTGGGATTTCTGGGAGTGGGTTTGAGATCAGGATTTCTGGGGGTGGGATTGAGATCGGGATGTCTGGGAGTGGGTTTGAGATCGGGATGTCTGGGAGTGGGTTTGAGATCGGGATATCTGGGAGTGGGTTTGAGATCGGGATGTCTGGGAGTGGGTTTGAGATCGGGATGTCTGGGAGTGGGTTTGAGATCGGGATGTCTGGGGGTGGGTTTGAGATTGGGAGAGCTGGGGGTGGGAGGCTGGATTTTGAGGCTGGGGGCGGCCGTCGGCTTCCTTGAGGTGCCAGCCTCCTGGCCCATAAAGATTTCGTAAAGAGTTAATTCGGCTCCAACTTGTTTTCTTGCTGGAGCCTCGTCCATGACCTGATTACTGCACTTTAAAATTTAAAGGGGCGGGAATGGGACCGGGTTGGGATTTGGTGACCTGATTCTGATATTTTAACCCCCTCTGCCCGGCGAGGTCGAGGGGGGCAGTTGTTTAAATCGAGGCCATAGTAACATAGCAATATAGTGGTAGTGCGTGATAATATTAGCCAGGTGACATGATAATATGTCAGCAGTGTAACATGGAAACATACGGGGTGAATTTTCTTGTGATTTTCACTTCACTCGTGGTCTATAAACAGCATCAAATATTTTCTGAGCAAGGTGCACTGAGCAGACAGTGTGTTGCCATTCTGTCACTCTTACACCATTAAAAAGAGATTAGCCCCCACTGGTGGTCTGGAGCAGTAATTACACCAGGGCTTCCTGGGTCGGCTCATTTGCATGTCCATTGGAGCAGTGATTGGTGTCAATCCAGCGTGAACTGGAGTGAATGGAGACAGCCTTTAAAAAGACAGTCTGGCCTCAGTGGATTAGCAACACTGTGGGAGGAGCAGGTAAGGAAGGAGCAGGGCAGGGCTCGGCTCGGCTCTCCTCGGCTCGGCTCGGCTCTCCTCGGCTCGGCTCGGCTCTCCTCGGCTCGGCTCGGCTCTCCTCGGCTCGGCTCTCCTCGGCTCTCTCATTGTGGGAAGAGCAGGTCAGGAAGCAGCAGGACTCGGCATGCTTTGGAGGAACAAATGACTTTGGACCTATGGGGGGGTTTTACGGATAACCCCCAAAACTGGGCATGGGGGTTTGCAGTGTGCGATTAAGCCCAGTCATTGAGATGCAGGCAGCAGGTGAGATTCGTGCTGCCTGGTGATTTACCTGATAGCTGCGTGCAGCCAGCACTACTTGTGCTGTTGAGCGGCTGCTCACCAGCAGGGGGCCCAGATAGCGCGAGGCAGCCTGCACCTATTAAAGGCAGCCTGCACCTATTAAAGGCAGTCTGCACCTCTTATTTGTAAAATATAAGATACGGGTCCGCACGGATTCTGAACGGAGATCAGACATCGCACACGTAAAACACAGATACAGGTCCCGTCCCTATGTTTACATACTGATGAGTTATGTTAAAACATTGAATAAAAGTTGCGCACCACTAAATCCCACATCCTCCAATCTGCACACCAGACCTCACCAATCTGCCGATCTGAGTTGGTACCAGGCCTGTGAGAGTGCATGCACCAAGGTTCTCTGCTGATGCACTAGAGGCCTTGGTGCAAGAGGTGGACAGAAGGAGGGACATCCTATATCCACAGGGGGGGCAAGGGGGACGAAGTCAATGCCAGGTGCACAGCACCACGAGCATGGATGCAGTGCAGGAAGAAGTTCAATGCTTTGCCATGAGTGGTCAAGGTGAGTGAGGTCAATTGTCCTTGGCATCTCCGACCAACTGCTCCACTAACCACATCCACTGCTCCACCCACTACACCCCCAACACCCACATACCAATAAACTCTTTCCATCAGTACTCAACTCTTCCAATCAGATGCTTCCTCTCACCCTCACACATTGCCACTGTTGCAAGCTGGTCACACATACTGGCAACTATTCAACCATGACAGGCACACCACCCAAATATCTTGCAGGACACTCACCGACACACTTCCTGCTGTTCATGCAGGAGAAGGTGGTGCATAACAGGAGGCAGCAAGTGGCAGTGACTCCATGGAACATGAACCTGCTGTCCTCTCTCAGGATGACAGCATTCCTGTCCACTCCGCCAGTGCCCCTGCTGTTAGCTGTCAGCTAGCCAGCCTATTGCCTGTAGAGTATTGAAACTTTATTATAGGAATATAGGAAGATAGGATGGCCCAATTTAGCGCCCATGGAGTGAGGCTACAAATAAACCATGATCTCATTGAATGGTGGAACTGACTTGAGGGGCTAAATGCCACTGCCACTTGCTGCCTCCTGTTATGCACCACCTTCTCCTGCAAGAAAGAGCGACATTTGTCTGGGTGATGTGCCTGTCATGGTTGAATAGCTGCCAGTGTCTGTGGCCTGTGAGTTGTGGGTGGGCGGCTTGAAACAGTGGTAATGTGCAAGCGTGAGAGGAAGCATCTGGTTGGAAGAGTTGAGTACTGATGGAAAGAGTTTGTTGGTTTGTTGGGATGGAGGTGTAGTGTGTGGAGCAGTGGATGAGCCTAGTGGTGTAGTTGGGTGACTGGGGGTGTAGAGCGTGGTGCAGTGGATGAGCCTAGTGGTGTAGTTGGGTGACGGGGGGTGTAGTGTGTGGAGCAGTGGGTGAGCCTAGTGGTGTAGTTGGGTGACGGGGGGTGTAGTGTGTGGAGCAGTGGGTGAGCCTAGTGGTGTAGTTGGGTGACGGGGGGTGTAGTGTGTGGAGCAGTGGGTGAGCCTAGTGGTGTAGTTGGGTGACGGGGGGTGTAGTGCATGGAGCAGTGGATGAGCCTAGTGGTGTAGTTGGGTGACGGGGGGTGTAGAGTGTGGAGCAGTGGATGAGCCTAGTGGTGTAGTTGGGTGACTGGGGGTGTAGAGTGTGGAGCAGTGGGTGAGCCTAGTGGTGTAGTTGGGTGACTGGGGGTGTAGAGTGTGGAGCAGTGGGTGAGCCTAGTGGTGTAGTTGGGTGACGGGGGGTGTAGAGTGTGGAGCAGTGGGTGAGCCTAGTGGTGTAGTTGGGTGACGGGGGGTGTAGAGTGTGGAGCAGTGGGTGAGCCTAGTGGTGTAGTTGGGTGATGAAGGGTGTAGTGTGTGGAGCAGTGGATGAGCCTAGTGGTGTAGTTGGGTGACGAGGGGTGTAGTGTGTGGAGCAGTGGGTGAGCCTAGTGGTGTAGTTGGGTGACGGGGGGTGTAGAGTGTGGAGCAGTGGGTGAGCCTAGTGGTGGAGTTGGGTGACGGGGGGTGTAGAGTGTGGAGCAGTGGGTGAGCCTAGTGGTGGAGTTGGGTGACGAGGGGTGTAGAGTGTGGAGCAGTGGGTGAGCCTAGTGGTGTAGTTGGGTGATGAAGGGTGTAGTGTGTGGAGCAGTGGATGAGCCTAGTGGTGTAGTTGGGTGACTGGGGGTGTAGTGTGTGGAGCAGTGGGTGAGCCTAGTGGTGTAGTTGGGTGACTGGGGGTGTAGTGTGTGGAGCAGTGGGTGAGCCTAGTGGTGTAGTTGGGTGATGAAGGGTGTAGTGTGTGGAGCAGTGGATGAGCCTAGTGGTGTAGTTGGGTGACGAGGGGTGTAGTGTGTGGAGCAGTGGGTGAGCCTAGTGGTGTAGTTGGGTGACGGGGGGTGTAGAGTGTGGAGCAGTGGGTGAGCCTAGTGGTGGAGTTGGGTGACGGGGGGTGTAGAGTGTGGAGCAGTGGGTGAGCCTAGTGGTGGAGTTGGGTGACGAGGGGTGTAGAGTGTGGAGCAGTGGGTGAGCCTAGTGGTGTAGTTGGGTGACGGGGGGTGTAGTGGGTGGAGCAGTGGGTGAGCCTAGTGGTGTAGTTGGGTGACGGGGGGTGTAGAGTGTGGAGCAGTGGGTGAGCCTCGTGGTGGAGTTGGGTGACGGGGGGTGTAGTGTGTGGAGCAGTGGGTGAGCCTAGTGGTGTAGTTGGGTGATGAAGGGTGTAGTGTGTGGAGCAGTGGATGAGCCTAGTGGTGTAGTTGGGTGACGAGGGGTGTAGTGTGTGGAGCAGTGGGTGAGCCTAGTGGTGTAGTTGGGTGACGGGGGGTGTAGAGTGTGGAGCAGTGGGTGAGCCTAGTGGTGGAGTTGGGTGACGGGGGGTGTAGAGTGTGGAGCAGTGG
The DNA here is from genome assembly GCF_035084215.1 of Heptranchias perlo. Taxonomy (NCBI): domain Eukaryota; kingdom Metazoa; phylum Chordata; class Chondrichthyes; order Hexanchiformes; family Hexanchidae; genus Heptranchias; species Heptranchias perlo. The sequence goes on along the minus strand of NC_090338.1, from coordinate 73,159,180 downwards.
GTGAGCCTAGTGGTGGAGTTGGGTGACGAGGGGTGTAGAGTGTGGAGCAGTGGGTGAGCCTAGTGGTGTAGTTGGGTGATGAAGGGTGTAGTGTGTGGAGCAGTGGATGAGCCTAGTGGTGTAGTTGGGTGACTGGGGGTGTAGTGGGTGGAGCAGTGGGTGAGCCTAGTGGTGGAGTTGGGTGACTGGGGGTGTAGTGGGTGGAGCAGTGGGTGAGCCTAGTGGTGGAGTTGGGTGACGGGGGGTGTAGTGTGTGGAGCAGTGGATGAGCCTAGTGGTGGAGTTGGGTGACGGGGGGTGTAGAGTGTGGAGCAGTGGGTGAGCCTAGTGGTGGAGTTGGGTGACTGGGGGTGTAGTGTGTGGAGCAGTGGGTGAGCCTAGTGGTGGAGTTGGGTGACGGGGGGTGTAGAGTGTGGAGCAGTGGGTGAGCCTAGTGGTGGAGTTGGGTGACTGGGGGTGTAGTGTGTGGAGCAGTGGGTGAGCCTAGTGGTGGAGTTGGGTGACTGGGGGTGTAGTGTGTGGAGCAGTGGGTGAGCCTAGTGGTGGAGTTGGGTGACTGGGGGTGTAGAGTGTGGAGCAGTGGATGAGCCTAGTGGTGTAGTTGGGTGACTGGGGGTGTAGTGGGTGGAGCAGTGGGTGAGCCTAGTGGTGGAGTTGGGTGACTGGGGGTGTAGTGGGTGGAGCAGTGGATGAGCCTAGTGGTGTAGTTCGTAGGAGAAGCCACTTGACAGTTGACCTCACTCACCTTGACCACTCGTGTCAAAACATTGAACTTTTTCCTGCACCGCATCCATGATCATGATGCTGTGCGCCTGGCATTGACTTCGTCCCCCGCTGCCTCCCACTGCCATTTGTCTGGAGGGCCTCTTGCCCCCCCCTCCACCCCTGCGGATATAGGATGTCCCTCTTTCTGTTGTAGGGTGTTTTGAGGTTGTTCTCACCCTATTGATCGGTGCAGATATCTGGTCCCCGGTCTAGCCAAGGAACACTTAGACCTCACGGATCGGGGGTTCAGGAAAACGGGACTTACGCAAATGCACCCGGTGATGGATCACGTAGCCGAATAGCACAGAGAACACACAAACTCGGTGTTTGAATTTAATTGGAATGTTGGTTTTATTATACCGTCCACACGAAGAAAATAATGATAAAAACGGTCCTACACAGTACAATGAGTTACACACACCCACTACAGTACTTTATCCCGCTAAACTAGAGGTTGGTGGGGACCCTGGAGACACCTATCACACACACACACACACACACGTAAGGTCGAGGCTCACCAATCCTTTGCACTTGCAGGTCTGGCTGACTGGTTCTCTCATGTAGGGTTCATTGGTTTCGCTGGAAGCTACTCTCCTCCCTGGAGAGCTCAGGTGAAAAAAAAAGAGCAGGAACTAAGAGGAAGAGAGAGAGAGAGAGAGAGAACTGGGAAAGAGGTAAGAGCTAAGAAGCAAGAGAGCAAGAACCAGAGACCAAAAGCAAGAGAGCAAAACAAGAGAGAGGGGGGTTTCGAGCTTCCACTTATATACCCCTCTCTTACAATATTTTCTTCGTTCCGTGTCTGTTTAAACAGTTCTTACAAAGTCCTTAAGAGTCCTTGATGGCTTTTGATGGTCTCTCATCATGTTGCAGTTGCTTCTCTCAATGGGCCATTGTTCTTCGAATTCATTCCGAAGGGACACAAGGCTCCCTTTCCATCCCACGTCCTAGGTGTCGATTGGTTTTGCATCAGAACCGAGGATGTCTGGAGCAGTTGCCTTTCTCAGTGGCCGACTGCCTCTCGAATTAGTGCTGATCGTTGACCACCTGCTGTAGGTTTTGCATTAAAACAGAGACATGTCTAAAGCAGTAATTCTCCCACCTTCCACTGTGTGTGTCGTTGATTTTGTCTGGTGACCTCTCACCTATCCTTCCATCTTCGGATTTTGGTCAATGGCCAAAGTTTTACATACTCAGGGAAAAGTTGGAATTCCCAGAATTCTCACACTGTCCACCTCTTGCACCAAGGCCTCTAGTTCATCAGCAGAGAACCTTGGTGCACGCACTCTCGCAGACCTGATAGCAACTCAGATCGGCAGATTGGTGAGGTCTGGCGGGCAAATTGGAGGATGTGGGATTTAGTAGTGCGCAACCTTTATTCAATGTTTTAACACTACTCATCAGTGTGTAAACATAGGGATGGGTCTGACATCTGTGTTTTACGTGTGCAATATCTGATCGCTGTTCGGACTCCGTGCAGACAGTAGACTGTTATTTTCAGCAAGTAACAGGTACCAGCTACCTTTAAGAGATTTCGAAGAAACATCCTCCCTTTAAGAGATTGAGCCCTCCCCCTGGTGGTGGAAAGTGTGAATTGCATTGATTCCCCGTGCAAGGCCCGGAATGGAACGCTGATTGCAGGGAAGTCCTCCAGTGAGCTCAAACTTGCGTCCTGCCTGCGCAGGGGCCATTGGGCGTGAGGTAATAGCACATCACGCTACCCGCGCCCAAAAACAGCCCTTATCCAATTTCCCCCCCCCCATATCCCGATATGCCTTAGCCCCATATCCCTTAATACCTTTGGTTAACAAAAATCTATCAATCTCAGATTTAAAATTAACAATTGAGCGAGCATCAACTGCCTTTTGCAGAAGAGAGTTCCAAACTTCTCCCACCCTTTGCGTGTAGAAGCGTTTCCTAACTTCACTCTTGTGAGTCCTGGCTCTAATTTTTAGGCTTTGTCCCCTAGTCCTAGTGTTCAAGTAAAGGAGACCTCCAAAAATAGGTACAAGTGCATCAGCAGCCAAAAGCAATAATCCAGCAACTAACCTGTAAATCCTGCATGATCCCTTTAAATAGCACTGGTGGGGAGTCCTCCATGCTGTTTACGACCTGTTCAGCTGTGCGAGGTTAAGACAGTACGTTGGCTGGAGAGCGTTGAGTTCCAAAATCGTATCTGTCACTTTAAATCAGCGTTGCACACTGATCTACCGCATATTCTCCCTACTTTATATGTTGCCGGCGTTCGTTATCTGTGTGTCAGCGCACGTCACACTAGAAATGTGTGCGCGGATTCGGGACGCATTTTGGCTCCTTAGGAGGCCGCATAGCGCTTACAAAATGGGCGCCACGCGGCCCAATTTATAGCCCATGGTTCCCAAAGGTCACCACCACTGGGGTTTCCCTCACCTCAGGCCTGGGTCTGCTGTAGACTAATTGATAGATATTGGTTGCTATGATTATAGTCAATGACCCTATTATCGTTGTATCATGTGACTACCAGGATGGTAGAAGGCAACCTTAGATTTTTTTTGGTCTAGCAATTCCCATGTTCCCATGTCCCTGTGATCCTATGTCCCCATGAGCCTGTGATCCCATGTCCCCATGTTCCAGTGATCCCATGTTCCATGTCCCTTTTATCCCATGTCCCCATGTTCCCATGATCCCATGTCCCCATGTTCCATATCTCTGTGATGACATGTCCCCATGATCCCATGTTCCTATGATGCAATCCTCCTGTGTTCCTACGATCCCATGTTCCTATAATCCCTGTTTCTGTGCTCCCCTGATCCCATGTTCCTATGATCCAATGTTCCCATGATCCCAGTTCCTATGTTCCCATGATCCCATGTTCCTATGATCCTATGTTCCTGTGTTCCCATGATCCCGTGTTCCGATGATCCAATGTTCCTGTGTTCCCATGTCCCCATGTTCCCATGTCCCCATGTTCCTATGTTCTCATGTTCCTATGATCCCATGTTCCTATGATCCTATGTTCCTATGATCCCATGTTCCTATGATCCTATGTTCCTGTGTTCCCATGATCCCGTGTTCCTATGATCCAATGTTCCTGTGTCCCCATGTCCCCATGATCCCATGATCCCATGTTCCTATGATCCCATGTTCCTATGATCCCATGATCCCATGATCCTATGATCCCATGCTCCTATGATCCCATGCTCGTATGATCTCGTGTTCCTGTGTCCTCATGTTCCTATGATCCCATGTTCCTATGATCCAATGTTCCTGTGTCCCCATGTCCCCATGATCCCATGATCCCATGTTCCTATGATCCCATGTTCCTATGATCCAATGTTCCTGTGTCCCCATGTCCCCATGATCCTATGATCCCATGATCCCATGATCCAATGTTCCTGTGTCCCCATGTCCCCATGTTCCTATGATCCCATGTTCCTATGATCCCATGTTCCTATGATCCTATGATCCCATGTTCCTATGATCCCATGTTCCTATGATCCCATGATCCTATGATCCCATGTTCCTATGCTCGTATGATCCCGTGTTCCTGTGTCCCCATGTTCCTATGCCTGGGAGGCTACAAAGGAATGAAAGTGTGGGTAAACAGGTTGAATTTTGGCCGGGGGTTCTCCCACTCTTATCCCGTCAATTCGACGGAGGATCAGCTGGAATCCCAGAGAAACGACGCAAAGGCCGTCAACAGCGGACGGTCGCGAGAACCAACACCCCAAGTCCCCGACCCCGTTTCCCCCTCCCTCTCACCACCAAAATTCAACCTCAAAAACACCTGAGAGGATAGCTGCTCCAATGTAGGTCAGTGGAGGTGCAGAGAGAAGCTGCAGCCTCAGCAAGTGTGAAGGACCAGGGGATCTGACAACATAGTTCCACGTAGCGCAGTCGGCAAACAGGCAGTGAGAAATGAGAGGCCATGCAGTCGATGCTCAGCAATGTGAAAGGTTTCCTCCGTTTCCCCGCGTCCTGCTTGAGTAACAGTCTTTTGTTTGGAAGGCTGTTTTCTCCAGTCCCCCCGAGACCATTATTTCATTTATAATTCCTGACACCGAGCAAGGGGCAGAACAAATCTATCAATCCACATGCTTCCCGCTGACCACCCACCCTCCCACTCTCCCCCCGCCAGCACCGAGCTTTAACCCTTGGAGCACTGAAGCATTCTGCCAACTGCAATGGAAGACTTCGACAGAGTCTTGCAGGAGAACGGTTTTGTTATTGTGAATGTACCTCCTCTCCAGCTGCTGAGATCCAGTTCCACGGGTAGCTGGCCATTCTCATCTGTGAACCGAGCGAGGGAGCGTCGGCAGGCTATTGGACCGTGGAGGCATCACAGCCAAATTCGAAGCAAAATGCTGAGGAGGCAGCAAATCCAACAAAAACAGTAAAACGCTGGAAGCACTCAGCAGGTCAGGCAGCGTCTGTGGAGACAGAAAGGTCGGGTCACTGCTTCAGGCTGATGACCTTTTTCAGAACCATTTCTCACGAAGGGCCATCGACCTGAAATATCAGCCCAACCATTCTTTCCCCACTGACGCTGAGTGTTTCCAGCATTTTTCTGTGTTCACAGCCAAACCTGATCCCCTCCTCTCCAGCAATAACTCCCGAATGGCAATCGGGAATCCCAGCTGATTTTTCCCTCCCTTAAGTCAATGGGAATCAAGGTGAAAACTCTCCAGTGACTGGAGTCATACCTAGCACAAAGGAAGATGGTAGTGGTTGTTGGAGGCCAATCATCTCAGCCCCAGGGCATTGCTGCAGGAGTTCCTCAGGGCAGTGTCCTAGGCCCAACCATCTTCAGCTGCTTCATCAATGACCTACCCTCCATCATGAGGTCAGAAATGGGGATGTTCGCTGATGATTGCACAGTGTTCAGTTCCATTCGCAACCCCTCAGATAATGAAGCAGTCCGAGCCCGCATGCAGCAAGACCTGGACAACATCCAGGCTTGGGCTGATAAGTGGCAAGTAACATTCACGCCAGACAAGTGCCAGGTAATGACCATCTCCAATAAAAGAGTGTCTAACCGCCTCCCCTTGACATTCAATGGCATTACCATCACCGAATCCCCCACCATCAACATCCTGGGGGTGACCATTGACCAGAAACTTAACTGGACCAGCCACTTGTGGCTACAAGAGCAGGTCAGAGGCTGGGTGTTCTGCGGCGAGTGACTCACCTCCTGACTCCCCAAAGCCTTTCCACCATCTACAAGGCACAAGTCAGGAGTGTGATGGAATACTCTCCACTTGCCTGGATGAGTGCAGCTCCAACAACACTCAAGAAGCTCGACACCATCCAGGACAAAGCAGCCCGCTTAATTGGCACCCCATCCAACACCATAAACATTCACTCCCTCCACCAATGGCGCACTGTGGCTGCAGTGTGTACCATCCACAGGATGCACTGCAGCAACTCGCCAAGGCTTCTTCGACAGCACCTCCCAAACCCGTGACCCCTACCACCTAGAAGGACAGGGGCAGCAGGCGCATGGGAACAACACCACCTGCACGTTCCCCTCCAAGTCACACACCATCCCCACTTGGAAATATATCGCCGTTCCTTCATCGTCGCTGGGTCAAAATCCTGGAACTCCCTTCCTAACAGCACTGTGGGAGAACCTTCACCACACGGACTGCAGCAGTTCAAGAAGGCGGCTCACCACCACCTTCTCAAGGGCAATTAGGGATGGGCAATAAATGCCGGCCTCGCCAGCGACGCCCACATCCCATGAATGAATAAACAAAACCATTGTGCAAAGTGTAAAAAAAGGCGCTTTGCAGTTTCTCATCGAGCCAATAGCTGCCCTGCCTGAGAGCAGCTAATTTGGTGGGTATCAGTCCTTATGGGGCCTTTACCCACTCGGCCATTGGGGGAAACTCTAAAGTCACACCTAAAATTTGAAAAAAAATAGAGCTTGTAATTTTCTCTTGTTCTGTTCATTCCCCTCCCCCCCTCACCCCCAATCACACCCACCAAAGATGGCGCCCTGAAAAAAATGGCTGCCTAGTAACCTGCTCTGACGCCTTTCCCTTTGCTAATCTAACCTAAATTATATAAGTTTTCGGTCTCTGCGTTTGGGACGTGAACTCCACTTACGGCAGATGGTCGGAGAAAGAGCAGCGGGTTTTGTCACCGCCGTCTTCAGTTTGATGTGTTCTTTTGTGTGAAGCACATATGCAGTCACAGAAAAAATGTTTACTGAGCGTGCTGTGAATGGGCGATGTCATCGCAGGGTGTCAGACGGACAAGCAAGGGTTGACTCAAGCTGAATAGATTAGGAATCGAGTGCAGAACACAAAGACAAAGTAAAGCTGTGTGATTCATCAGCAAGACAGAGAAAGAAATGTCAGGGTTCACAGCCTTCCTTCCCTGGATTGGTAACAAAGCTGGTGAATCTGTACGCCATGTTGTATAGGATACAGAATGTTCCGGTGAATCTGTACGCCATGTTGTATAGGATACAGAATGTTCTGGAGACCTGTACACCATGTTGTACATGATACAGAATGTTCTGGAGACCTGTACACCATGTTGTATAGGATACAGAATGTTCTGGAGACCTGTACACCATGTTGTACATGATACAGAATGTTCTGGAGACCTGTACACCATGTTGTATAGGATACAGAATACTCGGGTGATCTGTATGCCATATTGTATAAGATACAGAATGTTCTGGTGATTGGCACGCCAAGTTGTAATAGATACAGAATGTACTGGATGTCTGTATACCATGTTGTGTAGGATACAGAATATCCTGGAGACCTGTACGCCATGTTATATAGGATACAGAATGTTGTGGAGGTCTGTACACCATCTTGTATAACATAAAGAACATTCTGGAGACCAGTACACCATGCTGTATAGGGTACAGAACATACTGGTGAATCTGTAAGCCATGTTGTTTAGGATACAGAATGTTCTCGTAAAACTGTACGCAATGTTATATAGGATACAGAGCATTCTGGAGACCTGTACACCATGCTGTATAGGGTGCAGAACATACTGGTGAATCTGTACACCATGTTCTATGGGATACAGAATGTTCTGGAGACTTGTACGTCATGCTGTATAGGATACAGATGGTACCGGTGAATCTGTATGCCATGTTGAATAGGATACAGAATGTTCTGGCGATCTGTACTCCATTTTGTATAGGATACAGAATATTCTGGTTTCTCTGTATGCCATGTTACATAGGAAACAGAATGTTCTGGATATCTCCTTACCACTTTGTACACGATACAGAATGTTCCAGAAATATGTACGCCAAGTTGTAAAAGATATAGAATGCTCTGGAGACCTGTAGGCCATGTTTTATAGGATACAGGACATCCTGGAGATCTTTACACCATGCTGTATAGGATACAGAATGTTCTGGAGACCTGTACACCATGCTGTATAGGATACAGAACATACCGGTGAATCTGTAGGCCATGTTGTATAGGATACAGAATGTTCTGGTGACTGAACGCCATATTGTATAGGATACAGAATGTTCTGGAGATCTGTACACCATATTGTATAGGATACAGAATGTTCTGGAGATCTGTACACCATGTTGTATATGATACAGAATGTTCTGGAGATCTGTACACCATGTTGTATATGATACAGAATATTCTGGAGGTCTGTACGCTATGTTGTATATGATACAGAATGTTCTGGAGATCTGTACACCATGTTGTATATGATACAGAATGTTCTGGAGATCTGTACACCATGTTGTATATGATACAGAATGTTCTGGAGATCTGTACACCATGTTGTATATGATACAGAATGTTCTGGAGGTCTGTACGCTATGTTGTATATGATACAGAATGTTCTGGAGATCTGTACACCATGTTGTATATGATACAGAATGTTCTGGAGGTCTGTACACCATGTTGTATATGATACAGAATGTTCTGGAGGTCTGTACACCATGTTGTGTAGGATACAGATTGTTCTACAAATCTTTACGCCATGTTGAATGGGATACAGAACATTCTGGAGATCTGTACGCTATGTTGTTTAGGATATAGACCGTTCTGATGATCTGTACACCATGTTGTATAGGATAAAGAATGTTCTGTAGATCCGTATGCCACGTTCTATAGGATACAGTATGTTCTGGTATTTATGTACACCACGTTACATAAGATACAGAATATTCTGGTGATTTGTACGCCATGTTATAACTGGTACAGAACATTATGGGGACCTGTACGCCATCTTGTATAAGATGGAGAACGTTCTGCTGAACCTGAATACTACGTTTTATAGGATACAGAAGGTTCTGGTGACCTGTACCCAATATTGTATAGGATACACAACATCCTGGAGACCTGTACACCATGCTGTGTAGGATTCAGAACATACTGGTCAATCTGTACGCCATGTTGTATAGGATACAGAATATTCTGGAGACCTGTACTCCATGTTGTATAGGATACAGAACGTCCTGGAGACCAGTACTTGATGTTGTATAAGATACAAAATGTTCTGCTGATCTATATGCCATTGTATATAGGACACAGAACATTCTGGTGACTGTATGCCATTTTTTTAATTCATCATGGGATGTGGGCGTCGCTGGCGAGGCCAGCATTTATTGCTCATCCCTAATTACCCTTGAGCAGGTGGTGGTGAGCCGCCTTCTTGAACCTCCAAACAGTAGCTACACTGTAGGACAAATATTAATCAAGAAATAATGGGGGCTTGTAAAAAAGGTAATGCAATAATCATGGGTGATTTTAACCTTCATATAGATTGGACAAATCAAATTGGCAAAAGTAGCCCTGAGGATGAGTTCATAGAGTGTATTCGGGACTGTTTCTTAGAACAATACGTTGTGGAACCCACCAGGAAACAGGCCATTTTAGATCTGGTAATGGGTAATGAGACAGGATTAATTAATGACCTCAAAGTAAAGGATCCCTTAGGAAACAGTGATCATAATAAGAGAGAATTTTACATCCAGTTTGAGAGTGAGGATCTTGGATCTGAAAATACTGCGTTAAAGGGCAATTACAATGGCATGAGGACAGAGTTGGCTGAAGTGGACTGGGTAAACAGATTAGAAGGTATGATGGTGGATAAGCAGTGGCAGAAATTTAAAAAGATATTTCATGACTCTCAACAAAAATATATCCCAGTAAGAAGGAAAGGCTTCATAAGATGGGTGTAGCAATCATGGTGAACTAAGGAAGTTAAGGATGTTATCAAGTTAAACGAAAAGGCATACAACATGGCAAAGATTAGTGGTAAACCCAAAGATCAGTGGTAAGCCCAAAGATTGGGAAAACTTTAGAAACCAGCAAAGGATGACTAAAAAAAAGAGGGAGAAAATAGATTGAGAGTAAACTAGCAAGAAATATAAAAACTGACAGTAAGAGCTTTTACAAGTATATAAAAAGAAAGTAGCTAAAGTAAGTATAGATCCCTTAGAGGATGAGACTGGGGAAATAATAATGGAAAACAAGGAAATGTCAGAGGCATTTAACAGATCAGTGCTGGGGCCTCAACTATTTACAATCTATATCAATGACTTGGATGAAGGAAGCGAGTGTACAGTGGCCAAATTTGCTGATAGGATGTGATGAGGACACAAAGTGTCTGCAAAGGGATCTAGGTAAGGTAAGCGAGTGGGCAAAAACTTGGCAGATGGAATATAATGTGGGAAAATGTGAAGTCATCCACTTTGGGAGGAAAAATAAAAAAGCAAAATATTATATAAATGGAGAAAGACTACAGAATCCTGCGGTACAGAGGGATCTGGGTGTCCTCGTACATGAAACACAAAAAGTCAACATACAGGTGCAGAGGTAATTGGGAAGGCAAACTGAATATTGGCCTTTATTTCGAGGGGGATGGAGTATAAAAGCAGGGAAGTCATGCTCCAACTGTACAGGGTGCTGGTGAGACCACACCTGGAGTGCTGCGTACAGTTCTGGTGCCCTTATTTAAGGAAGGACATACTTGCATTGGAGGCAGTTCAGAGAAGGTTCACTCGGTTGATTCTGGGTATGGAAGGGTTGTCTTATGAGGAAAGATTGAGCAGGTTGGGCCTCTTCTCACTGGAGTTTAGAAGAATGAGAGGAGATCTTATTGAAACATATCAGATTCTGAGGGGGCTTGACAGGGTAAATGCTGAGAGGATGTTTCCCCTCTTTGGGGAATCTAGAACTAGGGGGCATAGTCTCAGAATAAGGGGTCGCCCATTTAAGACGGAGATGAGGAGAAATTTATTTTCTGAGGGTTGTGCACCTTTGGAATTCTTTACCCCAAAGAGTGGTGGAGGCTGAGTCATTGAATACATTCAAGGCTGAGTTAGACAAACTTTTGATCAGCAAGGGAGTCAAAGGATATGGGGAAAGGCCGGGAAAGTGGAGTTGAGGTAAAAATCAGATCAGCCTTGATCTCATTGAATGGCGGAGAAGGCTCGAAGGGCCAAATGGCCGACTCCTGCTCCTTTCTCTTATGTTCTTATGATCTTATGTTCAAAGAGAGAGTATGAGAATAGATTAGCGGCTAAAATAAAAGGGACCGCAACAGTCTTTTATAAACATATAAATATTAAAAGGGTAGTCAAAGGAAGGGTGGGGCTGATTAGGGACAAAAAAGGAGATCTTCTTGTGGAGGGAGGTGTATTTGCTGAGGCACTAAATGAATACTTCACCTCAGTCTTCACGAGAGAAGAGGATGCTGCCATTGTAGCAGTAAAGGAGGAGGTAATAGCAATATTGAATAGGATAAAAATAGATAAAGAGGAGGTAATTAAAAGGTTGGCAGAACTCAAAGTGGAAAAGTCACTCAGTCCAGATGGGATGCATCCTAGGTTACTGAGGGAAGTAAGGGTAGAAATTGCTCTGGCCACAATCTTCCAATCCTCCTTAGATATGGGGATGGTGCCGGAGGACTGGAGGATTGCAAATATTACATCCCTGTTCAAAAAAGGGGAGAGGGATAAACCCATCAATTACAGGCCAATCAGCCTCACGTCGGTGGTGGGGAAACTTTTAGAGACAATAATCCGGACAAAATTAATTGGCACTTGGAAAATAATGGGTTAATAAATGAAAGTCAGCATGGATTTGTTAAAGGAGAATCATGTTTGATTAACTTGATTGAGTTCTTTGATGAAGTACCGGAGAGGGTTGATGAGGGTAGTAGTGCAGTTGATGCTGTGTATATGGACTTTCAAAAGGCATTTGATAATGTACCAAATAATAAACTTGTCAGCAAAATTAAAGCCCATGGGATTAAAGGGACAGTGGCAGCATGGATACAAAATTGGCTCAGGGACAGAAAGCAGAGAGTAGTGGTGAACGGTTGTTTTTCAGACTGGAGGGAAGTATACAGTGGTGTTCCCCAGGGGTCGGTATTAGGACCACTGCTCTTTTTGAGATATATTAATGACCTGGAGTTTGGAATAGAGGGTATAATTTCAAAGTCTGCAGATGACATGGAACTCAGAAATGTAGTAAACAACGTGGAGGATAGTAACAGACTTCAGGAGGACATAGACAGATTGGTGAAATGGGCCGACACATGGTTGATGAAATTTAAAGCAGAGAAGTGTGAAGTGATACATTTTGGTAGGAAAAATGAGGAGAGGCAAAATAAACTAAATGGTACAATTTTAAAGGCAGTGCAGGAGGAGAGAGACCTGGGGGTTGCACAAATCTTTGAAGGTGGCAGGACCAGTTGAGAAAGCTGTTAAAAAAGCATATGGGATCCTGGGCTTTATAAATAGAGGCACAGAGTACAAAAGCAAGGAGGTTATGCTAAACCTTTATAAAACACTGGTTAGGCCTCAGCTGGAGTATTGAGTTCAATTCTGGCCACCACACTTTAGGAAGGATGTCAAGGCCTTAGAGAGGGTGCAGAAGAGATTTACTAGAATGGTACCAGGGATGAGGGACTTCAGTTATGAGGAGAGACTGGAGAAGCTGCAGAGAAGTTTAAGGGGAGATTTGATAGAGGTGTTCAAGATCATGAACGGTTTTGACAGATTAATTAAGGAGAAACTGTTTCCAGTGGCAGAAGGGTCGGTAACCAGAGGACACAGATTTAAGGTGATCGGCAAAGGAGCCAGAGGCGACATGAGGAACCATTTTTTTATGCATCGAGTTGTGATGATCTGGAATGCAGGGCCTGAAAGGGCGGTGGAAGCAGATTCAATAGTAACTTTCAAAAGGGAATTAGATAAATACTTGAAGGGAAAAATATTACAGGGCTATGGGGAAAGAGTAGGGGAATGGGACTAATTGGATAGCTCGTTCAAAGAGCCGGCACAGGCGCAATGGGACGAATGGCCTCCTCCTGTGCTCTACCTACTATGATACTATGAGAGTCAGGCAGAGAGAGAGAGAGAGGGAGGGAGAGAGGAGCAGACAGAGGCATCCACAGAGACTGAAATACATTGAAAGAGGGAAAGAGTGACTGAGATAACCAAATCTCAACCTTAAGAAAGGCTAAGAGGCGATATGAAGAAAGACAGTGAACAGAATGGGAAATAGGAAAGAGTTTTATAAACACATAAAACGTAAAAGCATAATGAAAGATTTGAGACAAAAAGGAATCTAATGGAGGATGAAGGATTGGGGGAGATGGTAAATGAGGACTTGGCCTTGGTTTTTACAGAAGGGAGAGGTTGTGGGGGTGAAGGAGTGCAAGAGGAGGAGGTGGAGCAGCGAGAATGGAGAACTACAGATAAGGAAATAGTACTGACGGGGTTTCCACCAAACCTCCTCCAAAGTCACAGCGATGGAGCAGGAAAAGCCCTGAGGAAATTCCTAGCGGATGAGCCTGGGATGCATCAATCGACTATTATTGTCTTGGACCAAAGTGATCTGTGAGGACCAACATTCCACAAACTGGCCCGTCTGGCTACGATACACACCCCCTCCCCCCCCACCCCATAACCCCCAACTCCGGCTGCTGTGGTGATTTGAAACCCTTTTACTCAGCACTCTGTACAGAACCAGACAGAAGAGGACTGGTATTCTGCCAGTCACTGTGCGTGTGAATGCAGTGGCCCAGAATCTGTTCCGGCCCCCAGGACAGTCAGTGAGATCCGCTTCCCAAACCAAAAGGAGCGAAAGCAGGATTGAGGACCGCCGCACTGTCGCTATTCATTCTCCAACCCGTAATGAGGCACTGAGTTATCCCCAGACTGCCGATCACTGCTGTCACTGGGTGAGCTGCTGCAAATTGATGTAATGATCGCTCGGTAGTTTAGTGGGTGTCTAATAAATGTCACAAATCACAGGGCACTTGACAAGGAGCCAGAGCTGAGGAAGCTGACACTTTCCCTGTCACAACAAGGGGAGGCCAAATGCCCTAAATGGGGCATCTTTGAAATTATTTAGGATTCCAGGGTTGTATTTGAATTTTTTTCTTATTCATTCTTGGGATGTGGGCGTTGCTGGCGAGGCCGGCATTTATTGCCCATCCCTAATTGCCCTTGAGAAGGTGGTGGTGAGCCGCCTTCTTGAACCGCTGCAGTCCGTGTGGTGAAGGTTCTCCCACAGTGCTGTTAGGTAGGGAGTTCCAGGATTTTGACCCAGCGACGATGAAGGAACGGCGATATATTTCCAAGTCGGGATGGTGTGTGGCTTGAAGAGGAACTTGGAGGTGGTGTTGTTCCCACGACCTTGCTGCCCTTGTCCGTCTAGGTGGTGGAGGTCACAGGAGAGGGAGGTGCTGTCGAAAAAGCCTGGGCTTCTGTAGATGGTACACACTGCAGCCACAGTGCGCTGGTGGAGGAGGGATTGAATACTGAGTCCAGGGGCAGGGGCACTGAGCAAATGAACTTCTTTGTCCTGGATGGTGTCGAGCCTCTTGAGTGTTGTTGGAGCTGCACTCATCCAGGCAAGTGGAGAGTATTCCATCACACTCCTGACTTGTGCCTTGTAGATGGTGGAAAGGCTTTGGGGAGTCAGGAGGTGAATCACTCGCCGCAGAATACCCAGCCTCTGGTCGTCATGGTGTTAACATGTGTGGGATGTGAGAGCTCAGACAATTTCAAGGGCCCCCCCTGAATGTCCGCAGGCTGTTTACTGGCCTCGACTGTCAATATCCCACACACCCTGAGGGTGAGTTTTCCAGCCGGGAGCTGTGTACCTGAGGCACTGCCTCACTTCCGATACATAAACACACTTAAAAGCAGCAAGCAGTGTCTGAGAGATGGGGAGCAGGGGATTGTACAGCAGTATTAATGTGTCCCACACCTCTCCTCCCACCTCCTGTCTCCCTTTACTTTTCTCTCTCTCTCTCTCTCTTTCATTCACAAACATGTTGTCATGCTGGGGAGCAGGAACACTCTTGAAGTCCTGATGTTCATCTGAGGCTATGATCGGCAGTAAAAATATTACCATCTAGTGGTTTTTCGAGGAATTGCAAAAGGAAATCCTGCAGAACTTGTCGGGGTCTAGTTTCTGCTTGTTTCCGCGAGTCATATCAGTGCAAGTCGGGCAGAATCAACCAAGCTGGCGCAAAAGATCGGGGGATTTTAAATGTGAGTTGCGCACAAGACCACCTGCGTTTTCTTAGGTGCACCTTTTAAAAGTTTCTACATGTTAAAAAAGGATTTAATTTGGTAAGAAACTGACTGGTGTGCACTAATGGTTCAGTATAGGTTTTTTTTAAGTCATTTTCAGTGGTTTTAAATCAGGTTACTGACAGGTGGAGGACTCAACACTCTTATTGAAAGTGCTTATTTTAGCTGCATTAATAAAGCTGCACCAGGTTACTGCTCACTCTTAAACATATCAAAGAATACTTCTTAATGGAGAAAGAAAGACAAGATTACGTTCTATTACACTGCCCAATTATGCTGGTTCATGGACGATCTTACGTTTGTGGTTATGCAAATTAATTTCCCGATTGCGCTCAAAGCGGGAACTCCACCCCGTAATCTGCACACAAAGTGAACACACACTGTCCGAGCACATTTCGGGTGGGGGAATTACTTCGTGTGAGGTTATGATATCTTCCTCAGGAACACGATCTCAGGCATATAATATGTACCGTGTCTGTGTTTAAAGGCAGTTCTGCATAATATACGTATTGTATATAACATATGCCAGTGCTGGTATATGCAGGCTGCACCGTATGCAATGCATATGATATTTTTTTTATTCGTTCATGGGATGTGGGCATCGCTGGCGAGGCCGGCATTTATTGCCCATCCCTAATTGCCCTCGAGGAGGTGGTGGTGAGCCGCCTTCTTGAACCGCTGCAGTCCATGTGGTGAAGGTTCTCCCACAGCGCTGTTAGGAAGGGAGTTCCAGGATTTTGACCCAGCGACGATGAAGGAACGGCGATATATTTCCAAGTCGGGATGGTGTGTGACTTGGAGGGGAACATGCAGGTGGTGTTGTTCCCATGTGCCTGCTGCTCTTGTCCTTCTAGGTGGTAGAGGTCGCGGGTTTGAGAGGTGCTGTCGAAGAAGCCTTGGCAAGTTGATGCAGTGCATCCTGTGGATGGTACACACTGCAGCCACGGTGCGCCGGTGGTGAAGGGAGTGAATGTTTAGGGTGGTGGATGGGGTGCCAATCAAGCGGGCTGCTTTATCTTGGATGGTGTCGAGCTTCTTGAGTGTTGTTGGAGCTGCACTCATCCAAGCAAGTGGAGATATACAATATAAACCAGTGCTAGTATATGCATATTGAACTGTATATCAAACGTAACGATGTCAGTGTTTAAAGACGGTGCTGTATATAACAACAACAACTTGCATTTATATAGCACCTTTAATGTTGTAAAATGTCCCAAGGTGTTTAATAGGAGCATCACCAGATAGAAATTGACACCGAACCATAGAAAGAGATATTAGGCCAGGTGACCAAACGCTTGGTCAACGAACTAGGTTTTAAGGAGCGTTTTAAAGCAGGAGAGAGAGGTGGAGAGGCGGAGAGGTTTAAGGAGGGAATTCTGGAGCTTTGGGCCGAGGCAGCTGAAGGCACGACCGCCAATGGTGGAGCGATTAAAATCGGGGATGCGCAAGAGGCCAGAATTGGAGGAACACAGAGTTACTGGAGGATTGTAGGGCTGGAGGAGGTTACAGAGATAGGGAGGGCCGAGGCCATGGAGGGAATTGTAAACAGGGATGAGAATTTTAAAATCGAGACATTGCCGGACCGGGAGTCAATGTAGGTCAGTGAGCACAGCGGTGATGGGTGAACGAGACTTGGTGCGAGTTAGGATACAGGCAGCAGAGTTTTGAATTAACCCAAGTTTATGGAGACTGCAAGGTGGGAGGCCGACCAGGAGAGCATTGGAAAAGTCGAGTCTGAAGATAACAAAGACATGGATGAGGGTTTCAGCAGCAGATGAGCTGAGGCAGGGACGGAGACGGGCGATGTTACAGAGATGGAAGTGGGCGGTCTTGGTGATGGAGAGGAAATGGGGTCGGAGGCTCATCTCAGGGTCAAATAGAACGCCGAGGTTGTGAACAGTCTGGTTCAGACTCAGACAGTGGCCAGGGAGGGGGGTGGAGTCGGTGACGAGGGAACGGAGTTTGTGGTGGGGACCGAAGACAATGGCTTCGAACTTCCCAATATTTAATTGGAGGAAATTTCTGCTCACTCAAAACTGGATGTCGGACAAGCAGCGTAACAAATCAGATGCTGTGGAGTGGTCGAGGGGAGTGGTTGTGAGGTAGAGCTGGGTGTCGTCAGTGTACATGTGCAATCTGATGTTATGTTTTCAGATGATCTCGCCAAGGGGCAGCATGTAGATGAGAAACAGGAGGGGGCCAAGGATAGATCCTTGGGGGACTCCAGAGGTAACTGTGCGGGAGCATCATCTTAAAATATATTGTATGTAATATATACCAGTGCCGGTATTAGCAATAATATATACTGGAGTCAGTATTTACAGGCTGTACTGTGTATAATACCAATTAGTGTTGGTGTTTACAGGCTGTACTGTATATAACACATACTGGTTTCAGTGTTTACAGGTTGTACCATATATAATACCTATTAGTTTCAGTGTTTACAGGATGTACTTTATATGATACATACTGGTGTTGGTGTATTCAGGCTGTACTATATTTAATACACACTGGTGGGCAGTGTTTACAGGCTGTACTGTACATAATACATATTGGTGTTGGTGTATACAGGCTGTACTGTATTTAATACACACTGGTGGGCAGTGTTTACAGGCTGCATTGTATATAATACATACTGGTGTCCGTGTTTACCGGATGGACTGTATATAATACATACTGATGTCAGTGTTTACAGGCTGCATTGTATATAATACATAATGATGTCAGTGTTTACAGGATGTACTGTATAGAATGCATACTGGTGTCAGTATTTACAGAATGCAATGTACATAATACATACTGATGTCTGTGTTTACAGGCTGCACTGTATATAATACATAATGGTGTCAGTGCTTACAGGATGTACTATATATATAATACATATTGGTGTTTGTGTTTAGAGGTTGTACTGTATATAATACATACTGGTGTCAGTGTTTACAGGGTGTACTCTATATATTACATACTGGTGTCAGTGTTTTTCTTCATTCGTTCATGGGATGTGGGCGTCGCTGGCGAGGCCAACATTTATTGCCCATCCCTAATTACCCTTGAGAAGGTGGTGGTGAGCCGCCTTATGAACCGCTGCAGTCCGTGTGGTGAAGGTTCTCCCACAGTGCTGTTAATTAGGGAGTTCCAGGATTTTGACCCAGCGATGATGAAGGAACGGTGATATATTTCCAAGTCGGGATGGTGTGTGACTTGGAGGGGAACGTGCAGGTGGTGTTGTTCCCATGTGCCTGCTGCCCTTGTCCTTCCAGGTGGTAGAGGTCGCGGGTTTGGGAGGTGCTGTTGAAGAATCCTTGGTGAGTTGCTGCAGTGCATCCTGTGGATGGTACACACTGCAGCCACAGTGCGCCGGTGGTGAAGGGAGTGAATGTTTAGGGTGGTGGATGGGGTGCCAATCAAGTGGGCTGCTTTGTCCTGGATGGTGTTGAACTTCTTGAGTGTTTTTGGAGCTGCATTCATCCAGGCAAGTGGAGAGTATTCCATCACACTCCTGACCTGTGCCATGTAGACGGTGGGAAGGCTTTGGGGAGTCAGGAGGTGAGTCACTCGTCGCAGAATACCCAGCCTCTGACCGGCTCTTGTAGCCACAGTATTTATGTGGTTGGTCCAGTTAAGTTTCTGGTCAATGGTGACCCCCAGGATGTTGATGGTGGGGGATTCGGCGATGGTAATGCCGTTGAATGTCAAGGGGAGGTGGTTGGACTCTCTCTTGTTGGAGATGGTCATTGCCTGGCACTTGTCTGGTGTGAATGTTACTTGCCACTTATCAGCCCAATCCTGGATGTTGTCCAGGTCTTGCTGCATGCGGGCACGGACTGTTTCATTATCTGAGGGGTTGCAAATGGAACTGAACACTGTGCAATCATCAGCGAACATCCTTATGATGGAGGGAAGGTCATTGATGAAGCAGCTGAAGATGGTTGGCCCGAGGACACTGCCCTGAGGAACTCCTGCAGCAATGTCCTGGGGCTGAGATGATTGGCCTCCAACAACCACTACTATTTTCCTTTGTGCTAGGTATGACTCCAGCCACTGGAGAGTTTTCCCCCTGATTCCCATTGACTTCAATTTTACTAGGGCTCCTTGGTGCCACAATTGGTCAAATGCTGCCTTGATGTCAAGGGCAGTCACTCTCACCTCACCTCTGGAATTCAGCTCTTTTGTTCATGTTTGGACCAAGGTTGTAATGAGGTCTGGAGCCGAGTGGTCCTGGTGGAACCCAAACTGAGCATCGGTAAGCAGGTTATTGGTGAGTAAGTGCCGCTTGATAGCACTGTCGACGACACCTTCCATCACTTTGCTGATAATTGAGAGTAGACTGATGAGGCGGTAATTGGCCGGATTGGATTTGACCTGCTTTTTTTGGACAGGACATATCTGGGCAATTTTCCACATTGTCGGGTAGATGCCAGTGTTGTAGCTGTACTGGAACAGCTTGGCTAGAGGCGCAGCTAGTTCTGGAGCACAAGTCTTCAGCACTACAGCCGGGATGTTGTCGGGGCCCATAGCCTTTGCTGTATCCAGTGCACTCAGCCGTTTCTTGACATCAAGTGGAGTGATTCAAATTGACTGAAGACTGGCTTCTGTGGTGGTGGGGATATCGAGAGGAGGCCGAGATGGATCATCCACTCGGCACTTCTGGCTGAAGATGGTTGCAAACACTTCAGCCTTGCCTTTTGCACTCACATGCTGGACTCCTCCATCATTGAGGATGAGGATGTTTACAGAGCCTCCCCCTCCCGTTAGTTGTTTAATTGTCCACCACCATTCATGATTGGATATGGCAGGACTGCAGAGCTTTGATCTGATCCATTGGTTGTGGAATCGCTTAGCTCTGTGTGAAGCATGTTGCTTCCTCTGTTTAGCATGCATGTAGTCCTGAGTTGTAGCTTCACCAGGTTGGCACCTCATTTTTAGGTACGCCCGGTGCTGCTCCTGACATGCTCTTCTACACTCCACATTGAACCAGGGTTGATCCCCTGGCTTGTTGGTAATGGTAGGGTGAGGAATATGCCAGGCCATGAGGTTACAGATTGTGCTGGAATACAATTCTGCTGCTGCTGATGGCCCACAGCGCCTCATGGATGCCCAGTTTTGAGCTGGTAGTTCTGTTCTGAATCTATCCAATTTAGCACGATGATAGTGGAACACAACATGTTGGACGGTGTCCTCAGTGCGAAGAAGGGACTTCATCTCCATGAGGACAGTGCGGTGGTCACTCCTACCAATACTGTCATGGACAGATTCATCTTCGACAGGTAGATTGGTGAGGACGAGATCAAGTAAGTTTTTCCCTCGTGTTGGTTCGCTCACCACCTGCCGCAGGCCCAGTCTAGCAGCTATGTCCTTCAGGACTCGGCCAGCTCGGTCAGTAGTGGTGCTACCGAGCCACTCTTGGTGATGGACATTGAAGTCCCCCACCCAGAGTACATTCTGTGCCCTTGCTACTCTCAGTGCTTCCTCCAAGTGGTGCTCAACATGGAGGAGGACTGATTCATCAGCTGAGGGAGGACGGTAGGTGGTAATCAGCAGGAGGTTTCCTTGCCCATGTTTGACCTGATGCCATGAAATTTCATGGGGTTCAGAGTCAATGTTGAGGACTCCCAGGGCCACTCCCTCCTGACTGTATATCACTGTACCGCCACCTCTGGTGGGTCTGTCCTGCTGGTGGGACAGGACATACCCAAGGATGGTGATGCAAGAGTCTGGGACATTGGCTGAAAGGTATGATTCTGTGAGTATGGCTATGTCAGGCTGTTGCTTGACTAGTCTGTGGGACAGCTCTCCCAATTTTGGTACAAGTCCCCAGATGTTAATGAGGAGGGCTTTGCAGCGATGTACTTTATATAATGCATACTGGTGTCCGTGTTCATCTGTTTAATGCATATAATACCTACCGGTGGGTAGTGTTTACAGGATGTACTGTGTAGATTGCATACTGGTGTCAGTGTTTATAGGATGTATGGTACAGAATGAATACCAGTGTGTCGTGTTTGCAGGATTTAATGTATATAATACATACAGTTATCATTGTTTACAGGAGGCACTGTATATAATACATACTGGTGTCAGTGTTTACAGAATGTACTGTACATGATACATGCTGTTATCATTGGTTACAGGCTGTACTGTATATAATACATACTGTTATCATTGGTTACAGGCTGTACTGTATATAATACATACTGTTGTCATTGTTTACAGGCTGTACTGTATATAATGCATACTGTTATCATTGGTTACAGGCTGTACTGTATATAATACATACTGTTGTCATTGTTTACAGGCTGTACTGTATATAATACATACTGTTGTCATTGTTTACAGGCTGTACTGTATATAATACATACTGTTATCGTTGTTTACAGGCTGTACTGTATATAATACATACTGTTGTCATTGTTTACAGGCTGTACTGTATATAATACATACTGTTGTCATTGTTTACAGGCTGTACTGTATATAATACATACTGTTGTCATTGTTTACAGGCTGTACTGTATATAATACATACTGTTATCATTGTTTACAGGCTGTACTGTATATAATACATACTGGTGTCATTGTTTACAGGCTGTACTGTATATAATACATACTGTTGTCATTGTTTACAGGCTGTACTGTATATAATGCATACTGTTGTCATTGTTTACAGGCTTTACTGTATATAATGCATACTGTTGTCATTGTTTACAGGCTGTACTGTATATAATACATACTGTTATCATTGGTTACAGGCTGTACTGTATATAATACATACTGTTATCATTGGTTACAGGCTGTACTGTATATAATACATACTGTTATCATTGGTTACAGGCTGTACTGTATATAATACATACTGTTGTCATTGTTTACAGGCTGTACTGTATATAATACATACTGTTGTCATTGTTTACAGGCTGTACTGTATATAATACATACTGTTATCATTGGTTACAGGCTGTACTGTATATAATACATACTGTTGTCATTGTTTACAGGCTGTACTGTATATAATACATACTGTTGTCATTGTTTACAGGCTGTACTGTATATAATACATACTGTTATCATTGGTTACAGGCTGTACTGTATATAATACATACTGTTGTCATTGTTTACAGGCTGTACTGTATATAATACATACTGTTGTCATTGTTTACAGGCTGTACTGTATATAATGCATACTGTTGTCATTGTTTACAGGCTTTACTGTATATAATGCATACTGTTGTCACTGCTTACAAGATTTAGTATATATAATACATATTGGCGTTAGTGTTTACTAATATACTGATGTCAGTGTTTACAGGATGTGCTGTATATAATACATACTGGTGTCATTGTTTACAGATTGTAGTGCATATAATACACACCGGTGTCTATGTTTACAGGATGTACTGTATATGATACACACTGCTGGGTTGTGTTTGCTGCATGTACTGTATATAATACATATTGGTGGTAGTATTTACAGGATGTAATGTATATAATACATACTGGTGGGCAGTGTTTATAGGATGTACTGTATATAATACATCCTGATGTCTGTCAATGGGAATCAGGGGGAAAACTCTCCAGTGGCTGGAGTCATACCGAGCACAAAGGAAGATGGTAGTGGTTGTTGGAGGCCAATCATCTCAGCCCCAGGACATTGCTGCAGGAGTTCCTCAGGGCAGTGTCCTCGGGCCAACCATCTTCAGCTGCTTCATCAATGACCTTCCCTCCATCATAAGGTCAGAAATGGGGACGTTCACTAATGAGTGCACAGTGTTCAGTTCTATTCGCAACCCCTCAGATAATGAAGCAGTCTGTGCCCGCATGCAGCAAGACCTGGACAACATCCAGGCTTGGGCTGATAAGTGGCAAGTAACATTCACGCCAGACAAGTGCCAGGCAATGACCATCTCCAACAAGAGAGAGTCTAACCACCTCCCCTTGACATTCAATGGCATTACCATCGCCGAATCCCCACCATCGACATCCTGGGGGTCACCATTGACCAGAAACTTAACTGGACCAGCCACATAAATACTGTGGCTACAAGAGCAGGTCAAAGGCTGGGTATTCTGCGGCGAGTGACTCA
This sequence comes from Heptranchias perlo, assembly GCF_035084215.1. Classification (NCBI taxonomy): domain Eukaryota; kingdom Metazoa; phylum Chordata; class Chondrichthyes; order Hexanchiformes; family Hexanchidae; genus Heptranchias; species Heptranchias perlo. The sequence continues at coordinate 73,135,802 of NC_090338.1, read as the reverse complement.
CCTCCTGACTCCCCAAAGCCTTTCCACCATCTACAAGGCAAAAGTCAGGAGTGTGATGGAATACTCTCCACTTGCCTGGATGAGTGCAGCTCCAACAACACTCAAGAAGCTCGACACCATCCAGGACAAAGCAGCCCCATTGATTGGCACCCCATCCACCAACCTAAACACTCACTCCCTTCACCACCGGCGCACTGTGGCTGCAGTGTGTACCATCCACAGGATGCACTGCATCAACTCGCCAAGGCTTCTTCGACAGCACCTCCCAAACCCGCGACCTCTACCACCTAGAAAGACAAGGGCAGCAGGCACATGGGAACAACACCACCTGCACGTTCCCCTCCAAGTCACACACCATCCCGACTTGGAAATATATCGCCGTTCCTTCATCGTCACTGGGTCAAAATCCTGGAACTCCCTTCCTAACAGCACTGTGGGAGAACCTTCACCACACGGACTGCAGCTGTTCAAGAAGGCGGCTCACCACCACCTTCTCAAGGGCAATTAGGGACGGGCAATAAATGCTGGCCTCGCCAGTGACGCCCACATCCCATGACTGAATAAAAAAAATACTGGTGGCTAGTGTTTATTGGATGTACTGTATAGAATGCATACTGGTGGGCGGAGTTTACAGGATGTACTGTATATAATATATAATGGTTGGCAGAGTTTACAGGATGTACTGTATATAATACATAATGGTTGGCAGAGTTTACAGGATGTACTGTATATAATACATAATGGTTGGCAGAGTTTACAGGATGTACTGTATATAATACATAATGGTTGGCAGAGTTTACAGGATGTACTGTATATAATACATAATGGTTGGCAGAGTTTACAGGATGTACTGTATATAATACATACTGGTGTCAGTGTGTACAGGATGTACTGTATATAATACACAATGGTGTCAGTGTGTACAGGATGTGCTGTATATAATACATACCAGTGTCTGTGTTTACAGGAGGTACTGTATATAATACATACTGGTGTCAGTGTTTACAGGATGTACTGTATATAATACATACCAGTGTCTGTGTTTACAGGAGGTACTGTATATAATACATACTGGTGTCAGTGTGTACAGGATGTACTGTATATAATACATACTGGTGTCAGTGTGTACAGGATGTGCTGTATATAATACATACTGGTGTCAGTGTGTACAGGATGTACTGTATATAATACATACTGGTGTCAGTGTGTACAGGATGTGCTGTATATAATACATACTGGTGTCAGTGTGTACAGGATGTGCTGTATATAATACATACTGGTGTCAGTGTGTACAGGATGTACTGTATATAATACATACTGGTGTCAGTGTGTACAGGATGTACTGTATATAATACATACTGGTGTCAGTGTGTACAGGATGTGCTGTATATAATACATACTGGTGTCAGTGTGTACAGGATGTGCTGTATATAATACATACTGGTGTCAGTGTGTACAGGATGTGCTGTATATAATACATACTGGTGTCAGTGTGTACAGGATGTACTGTATATAATACATACTGGTGTCAGTGTGTACAGGATGTGCTGTATATAATACACACTGGTGTCAGTGTGTACAGGATGTGCTGTATATAATACATACTGGTGTCAGTGTGTACAGGATGTACTGTATATAATACATACTGGTGTCAGTGTGTACAGGATGTACTGTATATAATACATACTGGTGTCAGTGTGTACAGGATGTGCTGTATATAATACATACTGGTGTCAGTGTGTACAGGATGTGCTGTATATAATACATACTGGTGTCAGTGTGTACAGGATGTACTGTATATAATACATACCAGTGTCTGTGTTTACAGGAGGTACTGTATATAATACATACTGGTGTCAGTGTTTACAGGATGTACTGTATATAATACATACCAGTGTCTGTGTTTACAGGAGGTACTGTATATAATACATACTGGTGTCAGTGTGTACAGGATGTACTGTATATAATACATACTGGTGTCAGTGTGTACAGGATGTGCTGTATATAATACATACTGGTGTCAGTGTGTACAGGATGTACTGTATATAATACATACTGGTGTCAGTGTGTACAGGATGTGCTGTATATAATACATACTGGTGTCAGTGTGTACAGGATGTACTGTATATAATACATACTGGTGTCAGTGTGTACAGGATGTACTGTATATAATACATACCAGTGTCTGTGTTTACAGGAGGTACTGTATATAATACATACTGGTGTCAGTGTTTACAGGATGTACTGTATATAATACATACCAGTGTCTGTGTTTACAGGAGGTACTGTATATAATACATACTGGTGTCAGTGTGTACAGGATGTACTGTATACAATACATACTGGTGTCAGTGTGTACAGGATGTGCTGTATATAATACATACTGGTGTCAGTGTGTACAGGATGTACTGTATATAATACATACTGGTGTCAGTGTGTACAGGATGTGCTGTATATAATACATACTGGTGTCAGTGTGTACAGGATGTGCTGTATATAATACATACTGGTGTCAGTGTGTACAGGATGTACTGTATATAATACATACTGGTGTCAGTGTGTACAGGATGTACTGTATATAATACATACTGGTGTCAGTGTGTACAGGATGTGCTGTATATAATACATACTGGTGTCAGTGTGTACAGGATGTGCTGTATATAATACATACTGGTGTCAGTGTGTACAAGATGTGCTGTATATAATACATACTGGTGTCAGTGTGTACAGGATGTGCTGTATATAATACATACTGGTGTCAGTGTGTACAGGATGTACTGTATATAATACATACTGGTGTCAGTGTGTACAGGATGTGCTGTATATAATACATACTGGTGTCAGTGTGTACAGGATGTGCTGTATATAATACATACTGGTGTCAGTGTGTACAGGATGTACTGTATATAATACATACTGGTGTCAGTGTGTACAGGATGTACTGTATATAATACATACTGGTGTCAGTGTGTACAGGATGTGCTGTATATAATACATACTGGTGTCAGTGTGTACAGGATGTGCTGTATATAATACATACTGGTGTCAGTGTGTACAGGATGTGCTGTATATAATACATACTGGTGTCAGTGTGTACAGGATGTGCTGTATATAATACATACTGGTGTCAGTGTGTACAGGATGTACTGTATATAATACATACTGGTGTCAGTGTGTACAGGATGTGCTGTATATAATACATACCAGTGTCAGTGTGTACAGGATGTACTGTATAGAATATGTACCAGTGTCTGTGTTTACAGGATGTACTGTATATAATACATACTGGTGTCAGTGTGTACAGGATGTGCTGTATATAATACATACCAGTGTCAGTGTGTACAGGATGTACTGTATATAATACATACCAGTGTCTGTGTTTACAGGATGTACTGTATAGAATATGTACCAGTTCTCCTCTTACTGTTGCCATGAACTCCTCTTTCTGTTTGTTCTCCCAACTGCCTCATTCCCTCTCCAAGCTCATGCCTTTTCCCCATTCCCACTAAACTGCTGAACACCCAAATACCCTTCTGAACCCCAGGCTAGCTGACATTGCAGTTTCCTCTTCTCAGGCAATGCCTCCCTTTCCCTTCACAACCGTCATCATCAATCCCATGCACAAAATAATCACCGTTGACTCCTGTGATTTTGCAAACTATTGCCTCATCTCCAACCTCCCTTTCCTCTCCAAAGTCTTTGAACGTGTTGTTGCCTCGCTGCACGTGTGCTGCTGAAACCCTCGTCCATCCATTTCTCACTTCCAGACTCTGCTGGCCGGCCTCGCATTCTCCACCCTCCGTAAACTTCCACTCGTCCTGCTGCCTGTATCCTGTTCCACTCGCCTGTGCTCGCTGAACTACATCGCCTTCCCAACACCAAAGCCTCAAATTTAATATTCCCTCCTTGAGTCTAAATCCCTCCATGACCTCGCCCCTCCCTATCTCTGTAACCTCCTCCTGTTCTATACCGCCCTTCCCTCGCCCCCTGCTCTCCATTCCTCTGACTCCGGCCTCTTGACCATCTCCTCTCCCTTCATCCTCCATTGACAGCCGTGCCTTCAGCCATCTGGGCCCCATAATCTGAAATTCTCTGCCAAAAACCCTCCACCTTCCCTTACTCCTTTAAGATCTTCATAGAATCGTAGAAAGGTTACACCACAGAAGGAGGCCATTCGACCCATCGAGTCCATGCCGACTCTATGCAAGTGCAATCCAGCTAGTCCCACTCCCCCGCCCTATCCCCGTAGCCCTGCAAATTTTTTCCTTTCAAGTATCCAGTTCCCTTTTGAAGGCCATGATTGAATCTGCCTCCACCACCCCCTCAGGCAGTGCATTCCCGATCATAAACACTCACTGTGTAAAAATGTTTTCCTCATGTCACCTTTGGTTCTTTTGTCAATCACCTTAAATCTGTGTCTTCTGGTTCTTGATCCTTCCACCAATGGGATCAGTTTCTCTCTATCTACTCTGTCTAGACCCTTCATGATTTTGAATACCTCTATCAAATCTCCTCGCAACCGTCTCTGTTCCAAGGAGAACAACCCCAGCTTCTCCAGTCTATCCACATAACTAAAGTCCCTCATCCCTGGAATCATTCTCGAAAATCTCTTCTGCACCCTCTCTAAGGCTTCGCATCTTTCCTAAAGTGGGTGCCCAGAACTGGACTCAATACTCCAGTTGTGGCCGAACCAGTGGTTTCTAAATGTTCATCATGACTTCCATACTTTTGTACTCTATGCCTCTATTTATAAAGCCCAGGATCCTGTATGCTTTTTTAACCATTTACTCAAACTGCCCAGCCACCTCCAATGATTTGTGCACATATACCACCAGATCTAACTGTTCCTGTACCCCTTTTAGAGTTGTGCCTTCTAGTTTATATTGCCTCTCCTCGTTCTTCCTACCGAAATGTATCATTTTGCATTTTTCAGTGTTAAATTTCATCTGCCACGTGTCCGCCCATTCCACCAGCCTGTCTATATCCTCTTGCAGTCTATCACTATCCTCCTCACTGCTCACTACCCTTCCAAGCCTTTTGTAATCTGCAAATTTTGAAATTGTGCCCTGTACACCCAAGTCCAAGTCATTAATATATATCAAGAAAAGCAATGGTCCCAGCACCAACCCCCGGAGAACACCAATGTACACCTCCCTCCAGTCCAACGTTCTTTACAACTTAACTGTTTTACTTACCCCTTCTATTAGATCCTCCATTTTATTTTCTTACTCCTTTGTGAAGTGCCTTGCCATGTCTTGCTATATTAAAGCCACTATATTAATACAAGGGGTTCTTGTTATGTATATAATATGGGGAGAAGATACGAAGGTGGAATTAAGGGATATGGTAAGAAGGTGGGTAGGTGGGGGTGAGGGATCCAGTGAGAAGGTGGGTAGGTGGGGGTGAGGGATCCGGTGAGAAGGTGGATAGGTGGGGGTGAGGGATCCGGTGAGAAGGTGGATAGGTGGGGGTGAGGGATCCGGTGAGAAGGTGGATAGGTGGGGGTGAGGGATCCGGTGAGAAGGTGGATAGGTGGGGGTGAGGGATCCGGTGAGAAGGTGGATAGGTGGGGGTGAGGGATCCGGTGAGAAGGTGGATAGGTGGGGGTGAGGGATCCAGTGAGAAGGTGGGTAGGTGGGGGTGAGGGATATGATGAGAACATGTGACGATGAGGTTGTGGGATAAGGTGAGAAGGTTGTTATCCAGGGATGTCGTGAGAAGGTGAGATTGAGGAATATGGTGAGAATATGGGTTGGTGGAGTTGAGGGATATGAGGAGAAGGTGGGTAGGTGGGTTTGAGGGATGTGGTGAGAAGCTGGGTAGGTGGGGTTGAGGATATGGTGAGAAGGTGGTGAGATGGTGGGCATGCGGAGGTGGGGGCTGTGTTGTGATCTTGTTTCTGATCTTGAAGATAATGGTTGCTTTGATAAAAGAAGTGAAAGTTTAATGTGAGCTGAACACTGCTCAAACTCACAGACACACTGGAGTCATTTTCAGCTTCACCTTTTGCGCGGTAAACTAATGGCGCTGATCGCCCGGGCGTTCAAGGATCGATCTGAAATGAGTGGGCGGGTTCTGCAGTGGGTGGGCAATCTGTTCCACCAGCTTATCGACCAAGTGATGAAAGTTAAAGTTCCCTCCATTGAGTCTGGCTGCAGCTGGTGTTGGATTCGGACTCGACTTCTGAGATCTGGTTTGCTGCTGATTAGCTCAGTGCTCAGTATCTCCAGATCAAAAGTGGAAACATAAAACAGAGCTTCCTGTTCAAAATCTGGCTTTCCTGCCTGATTTGCAGTTTAAAAATGAATATAGATTACAGCCTGTAAACACTGTCGCTCAGATAACAGACTGACCAATCCAGACACTCAGGAGAATCGCAAGGCGAAGATTTTACAGAGCAGAGTGCACAGAGCAGCATATACAGAGCAGAATATACAAAGCAGAGTATATAGAGCAGAGTATGCAGAGCAGAGAGCACAAAGCAGCATGTACAGAGCAGAGTATACAAAGCAGATAACACAGAGCATGCAGAGCGGAACATGCAGAGTGTACAGAGCAGAGTGGAGTGTACAGAGCAAAATATACAGAGCAGAGTGGAGTGTACAGAGCAAAATATACAGAGCATAGTGTACAGAGAAGAATGCACAGAGCACTACCCAACTGTATAATCAACTGTACAACAATAACCAACTATTAAATTAAATATGGGATAATACCCAAATAAAGACAGTCAACATGGATTTGTAAAAGACAAGTGATCTTTAAAGAAACATTTTTCTGCGGTGATAACCCTGCAGTTGATGCTGATTTTATTGATTGACAAAGGCATTTGGTCAGGTGCCATATCGGAGACTTGTTGATTAAATTGAGGGCATTGGTTGAAAGACAGAATGCGATGGAAAGATTTCCATTTTCATGTCCCGGTAATGATCTGGCTGATGGAACCCACGCCCTTTACACAACCCATTTGATTTTCATTCCTTTAATTTCGATGGAAAGAAAATCAGCAGTGTTCTGTAATGGGCAAACAATTGAGCTGCCAGATTATCACACGGGCAGTGAAGGCAGAAATCCAGCCCAGAGATTGCCGATTTAGGGTTGGGTGTGAACAGGGGTCTCCTCCAAGGGTCAGTGCTAGGACCATTGGTCCTCTCAATGGAAAGTATCAACATTTGCACATGACACAAAAATAAGGAGCGAGATTAACTGTAAAGATGATTGTAAGCAAGTTCAGGCTGATAGATTAGGCAAGTTAGAGTATTGTGTCCAGTTTTGGGCACCTTACTTTAGGAAGGATGTACAGCCCATGGAGTGGGTGCAGGAGAGATTCACTGGACGATAGCAGAGGCGGGGTAGCTTGAGTTATGAGGAGAGACCAAAGCTCTTCTCATTAGAACAGAGAAGATTAAGAGGAGAGCTGGTGGAGCTGTTCAAAATTATGAGTTGTGACCAGTTGAATTGGGCGTTGAGTCAGTAAGTGGAGGGAATAAACCTCAGATCGTCACCAGAAGAATAAAGGGAAGTTCAGAGAACTTTTCTTTACACAGAGGATGGAATGGCCGACCAGAAGCAGAATCCATAAAAGCTTTTAAAAGAGGGAGGGGATAAATATATGAAAAAGAAAAATGTAAAAGGGTCTGGGGAAAGAGCAGGGGAGTGGGAATAATTGGATAGCTCGTTTAGTGAGATAGCACAGGCACAATGGGCCAAATGGCCTCCTTCTGAGCTGTAAAATTCTATGACTGTATGATTCTACACACACCACGATCCAATTAAACATTTCTATTGTGAAACTGTTCAATCATTGATTAAGTTTTCCTATTATTATCCCATCAGTGAGACTTTGATCAAAGATATGTTCATTATGATGGGAGGGGATGTGACACCCCTAATTCCCTCATCTTTCAATCCCTTTTATAAACTGGTTCAGGTTATATTTTTGCAACCATCCATAGTTAATTAGCTGAAAATCTAGTTAATGGGTGAGCTCCTGGAGATAAAGGGTTTGGGGGGAGGTTTTAAGAGTAGGTGATCTAGAAATTGGATTGTGCTGCACCTGTTTTACAGGCTTAAAATGATCGCTTAACGGTCTAACTCGGCGGGCGGCATTTGAACACTCATTCCGTGCCAGTGGTACACCACCTGCCATATTGGTTAGGGCTGCTCTGTAGGTGTCCAGGGCATGCGCCCGAAACTGGCGTTCGGCCCACAGTATTTCCAGCTTGGGGGCCTAATGAGGCCGGCAAGCCAATCCTACCGGTGGCCCTGCTTGGTGCGATCCAATTTCTAAGCCGGTGGGTTTGGGTTCAATGGAAAAGGGATTGGTTTACTTGGGACTAACGGCCTTTGCCAATTTGTAAATGTCCGTCCGTTCTCAATTGTCAAATATTACTGATGATGTCAGCAGCCAAACACCTTCTAATGATACTCCCCTGACTGTTGCTTTACTGGACGAGTAAACCCATTTAAAATAATCGGATTAGAATATCGGGGCAAGGAATGTCATTTGATCCCATTAAACCATCATATCGCCCACAGTCGTATCACGCCTCTGATGTGTGGAGCAGGATAAATGACCATTCGCAAGGTCCACAGGGCAGTAATTGTCCCGAATCGCAGGGAACGCATCTCACTGACGATTCTCGCTTCAAGAAATGGTAAACAGCCACAAACTGCAGGCAACCCATCTGTTCCCAGTCAGCTAATAATGGTCCATCCACTGAGACCTGAGTACCCAGGGCACATCAGAACTCTCCACTTTATTACACCCCAGCTCATTTCTCTCAAACATCAGTAAGCAGCCACTCACAATCCAACCCACAGCCCTCTCCAGCATTTCCTCAAATGATCAATGTCTCCAAGTGTAAGAGGAGATTGCTGACATTAACACTTGAAACACCTTTCTTCTCTTCACAGATATTCCGTTCAGTGTTCAGGTTTATGTTTCTGTTCCAGCACCAACAACTTCAGATACATTTGAAATATTCACCCCAGAATCACGCACAGATCTGCCATGATAATCATCCAGAAGATGAGCAAATACATTTCTGCTTCTCTCTTGTTCTCTCTCTCGTTCTCTCTCCCATGTGTGTTCTCCCTCTCTCGTTCATTCTCTTTCAGGCTGGTTCTCTCTCTCTCATTCTCTCTCTCATGCGTGTTCTCCCTCTCTCGTTCATTCTCTCTCAGGCTGGTTCTCTCTCTCTCATTCTCTCTCCCATGCATGTTCTCCCTCTCTCGTTCATTCTCTCTCAGGTTGGTTCTCTCTCGTTCTCTCTCCCACGCATATTCTCCCTCTCTCGTTCATTCTCTCTCAGGTTGGTTCTCTCTCTCTCATTCTCTCTCCCATGTGTTTTCTCCCTCTCTCGTTCATTCTCTCTCAGGCTGGTTCTCTCTCTCTCGTTCTCTCACCCCTGCGTGTTCTCCCTCTCTCGTTCATTCTCTCTCAGGTTGGTTCTCTCTCTCTCATTCTCTCTCCCATGCATGTTCTCCCTCTCTCGTTCATTCTCTCTCAGGTTGGTTCTAGCTCTTCTCTCTCCTTTTCCCTTGAGCTTATTTTCTTTCTGTGTCTCTTTCTCTCATGCACATTCTCTCTTTCATTCTCTGTTTTATTCTTTTGTTCTTTCGCACTTTCTATCTATCAAGCTCATTCTTCCTGAAGGTTACTAGTTCACTCTCTCTCTCCCGCTCATCCCCATCCCCCTCTCATGTTCATTCCCTCTCATGCATTCTCTCTCTCACACCAATTCTCTTTCCTCAGCTTATCCTCTCTCCATCTTCCTTATTCATTCTCTCTTTCATGCTCACTCTTTCTCATTCTTCCTCAAGTTTATTCTCTCATTCTCTCTTGTATTTTCTCTCAACTTCCCTGTTGTGCTCATTTTTTCTCTCTCTTTGTCTCTCATGCTCAGTTTCTCTACGGTTCTTTCTCTCTCTCTCTTTTTGGCACATTCCTTTCTCATGCTCAATCTTTGACTTGTTTGTGGATATGATGTTATAGATAAGTAGATAGTGAACTCACTATCGTGCAGTTTGTTTTGGCTTTCAAAAGACATTTGACAAGGAACTACGTGAAAGATTTCTGCCGTCCATTCTGCTATTTAAACACAGGCATTAGCCCATTTTTAACATTTATTATTAGGATGTGGGTGTCCCTGGCGAGGCTGGCATTTATTGACCATCCCTAATTGCCCTGAAAAGTTGGTGGTGGGCCTTCTTGAACCTTTGGTAGCAGTTTGATGCAACTGAGAGACTTGCCAGGCCACTCCAGAGGACAGCTAAGTGTCAACCACGTTGGTGTGGGACTAGGGTCACATATTGGCCAGACCGGGTAAGGACGGCAGGTTTCCTTCCCTAAAGGACATTTTGAACCAGTTGGGTTTTTATGACAATCCAACAGCTTCATGGTCACTTTTACTGATACCAGCTTTTTATTACCAGATTTTTTAATTGAATTCATATTTTTTCAAACTGCCATGATGGGATTTGAACTCACTTTCTCTGGATTACTAGTTCAGCAACGTAATCACTGTGCTATCAAATCCAATAATGAAAGATAATGAAAGAAAGAACTTGAACTTCTAAAGCACATTTCACAATTTCAGGACGTCCCAAAGTGCTTCACAACCAATGAAATACTTTGTTTTGAAGTGCAGTCGTCTTGTGGGGAAACGTGGCAGCTGATTTGCGCACAGCAAGATCCCACAAACAGCACTGAGATAAGCGACCAGATAACCTGCTTTAGTAACGAGGAAGGCCATTCAATCCATCTCAGTTCATCCATCCAGGGAGACCCTAAATTCACCATTTTGATGCATCTAGTTGTTTCTTAAATGAGGGCAGGAAAAAGAGTGGCAGAGCTATAGTGATAGGGGACTCGATTGTAAGGGGAATAGACAGGCGTTTCTGCGGCCGCAACCGAGACTCCAGGATGGTATGTTGCCTCCCTGGTGCAAGGGTCAGGGATGTCTCGGAGCGGCTGCAGGACATTCTGGAGGGGGAGGGTGAACAGCCAGTTGTCGTGGTGCATATAGGTGCCAACGATATAGGTAAAAAACAGGATGAGGTCCTACAAGCTGAATTTAGGGAGTTAGGAGTTAAACTAAAAAGTAGGACCTCAAAGTTAGTAATCTCAGGATTGCTACCAGTGCCACGGGCTAGTCAGAGTAGGAATGACAGGATAGCTAGGATGAATACGTGGCTTGAGAGATGGTGCAAGAGGGAGGGATTCAAATTCCTGGGCCATTGGAACCGGTTCTGGGGGAGGTGGGACCAGTACAAATTGGACGGTCTGCATCTGGGCAGGACTGGAACCAATGTCCTAGGGGGAGTGTTTGCTCGTGCTGTTGGGGAGGGTTTAAACTAATGTGGCAGGGGGATGGGAACCGATGCAGGAAGTCAGTGGGAAGTAAAGTGGTGACAGAAACAAAAGGCAGTAAGGGAGAGTGTACAAAACATGACCGGACAGATGGTCTGAGAAAGCAGGGCAAAGACCAAGGGAAGTCTAGATTAAACTGCATTTATTTCAATGCAAGAAGTCTGATGGGCAAGGCAGATGAACTCAGGGCATGGATGGGTACATGGGACTGGGATGTTATAGCTATTACTGAAACATGGCTAAGGGAGGGGCAGGACTGGCAGCTCAATGTTCCAGGGTACAGATGCTATAGGAAAGATAGAGCAGGAGGTAAAAGAGGAGGGGGAGTTGCATTCTTGATTAGGGAGAACATCACGGCAGTAGTGAGAGGGGATATATCCGAGGGTTCGCCCACTGAGTCTATATGGGTAGAACTGAAAAATAAGAAGGGAGAGATCACTTTGATAGGATTGTACTACAGACCCCCAAATAGTCAACGGGAAATTGAGGAGCAAATATGTAAGGAGATTACAGACAGCTGCAAGAAAAATAGGGTGGTAACAGTAAGGGACTTTAACTTTCCCAACATTGACTGGGACAGCCATAGCATTAGGGGCTTGGATGGAGAGAAATTTGTTGAGTGTATTCAGGAGGAATTTCTCATTCAGTATGTGGATGGCCCGACTAGAGAGGGGGCAAAACTTGACCTCCTCTTGGGAAATAAGGAAGGGCAGGTGACAGAAGTGTTAGTGGGGGATCACTTTGGGACCAGTGATCATAATTCCATTAGTTTTAAGATAGCTATGGAAAATGATAGGTCTGGCCCAAAAGTTAAAATTCTAAATTGGGGAAAGGCCAATTTTGATGGTATTAGACAGGAACTTTCAGAAGTTGATTGGGAAAGTCTGTTGGCAGGCAAAGGGACGTCTGGTAAGTGGGAGGCTTTCAAAAGTGTGTTAACCAGGGTTTAGGCTAAGCACATTCCTTATAAAGTGAAGGGCAAGGCTGGTAGAAGTAGGGAACCTTGGATGACTCGGGAGATTGAGGCCCTAGTCAAAAAGAAGAAGGAGGCAAATGACATGCATAGACAGCTGGGATCAAGTGGATCCCTTGAAGAGTATAGAGATTGCCGGAGTAGAGTTAAGAGAGAAATCAGGAGGGCAAAAAGGGGACATGAGATTGCTTTGGCAGATAAGGCAAAGGAGAATCCAAAGAGCTTCTACAAATACGTAAAGGGCAAAAGAGTAACTAGGGAGAGAGTAGGGCCTCTTAAGGATCAACAAGGTCATCTATGTGCGGAACCACAAGAGATGGGTGAGATCCTAAATGAATATTTCGCATTGGTATTTACGGTTGAGAAAGGCATGGATGTTAGGGAACTTGGGGAAATAAATAGTGATGTCTTGAGGAGTGTACATATTACAGAGAGGGAGGTGCTGGAAGTCTTAACGCGCATCAAGGTAGATAAATCTCCGGGACCTGATGAAATGTATCCCAGGACGTTATGGGAGGTTAGGGAGGAAATTGCGGGTCCCCTAGTGACGATCCGGATTCTTTCCCCTCAGTCTGGTTCAGTAAAAACTGAAGTCGAATACATTTTAAAGTTCAACACAACTTTAATAGCAGGGTTCTTAGTCTGCAGCATTGATTTGGACTCCTGATAGAGTCCCTCTATGCTGGCAGAGCAAGAACAAAAACATACAGAAATCCACACGTTTTTATACAGATGAATAGGGTTGGAACATACTTAACGAGGGTCAACACCAATCATAAGCCGGGCATAGGTTGCCATGCGGGGTTACATTATTTCCGGCCAATCATAGATAATCCATGTGCTGACCATGTTGCTGTGAGACATCAAAGGGGATACTTCCTCACCTTCCAACTTGGAATGTTCTTCCCTGTCCCTTATCTCCCAACCTGGAATGTCTTTCAACTTTGGCTAAGCTCGTTACCGAAATTGATCTGCCATAAACATGGAGACATTCAGACCAGTCCTTGAATCACATCAAAGACTACATTGCTAAGACAATGCAAACCTGCTGACTACGCCAGGCCACCTGTACCAATCTCAGTTACTAACTAATTAACCCTTTCTAACCATTTTGCATTCTGCTTCTTTGCCACGTAGGCATTTTAATATTTTACCGAAAACTGACCACGTAGGGATTCTCACTAGCAGAGATATTTGAATCATCGACAGCTACAGGTGAGGTGCCTGAAGATTGGAGGGTAGTAAATGTTGTGCCTTTGTTTCAGAAGGGAGGCAGGGAAAAGCCTGGGAACTACAGACCGGCGAGCCTGACATCTGTAGTGGGTAAGTTGTTAGAGGGTATTCTGAGAGACAGGATCTACAGGCATTTGAAGAGGCAGGGACTGATTAGGAACAGTCAGCATGGTTTTGTGAGAGGAAAATCATGTCTCATGAATTTGATTGAGTTTTTTGAAGGGGTAACCAAGAAGATAGATGAGGGCTGTGCAGTAGACGTGGTCTACATGGACTTTAGCAAAGCCTTTGACAAGGTACCGCATGGTAGGTTGTTACATAAGGTTAAATCTCACGGGATCCAAGGTGAGGTAGCCAATTGGATACAAAATTGGATTGACGACAGAAGACAGAGGGTGATTGTAAAGGGTTGTTTTTCAAACTGGAGGCCTGTGACCAGCGGTGTGCCTCAGGGATCAGTGCTGGGTCCGCTGTTATTTGTTATTTATATTAATGATTAGGATGAGAATTTAGGAGGCATGGTTAGTAAGTTTGCAGATGACACCAAGATTGATGGCATTGTGGACAGTGAAGAAGGTTATCTAGGATTGCAATGGGATCTTAATAAATTGGGCCAGTGGGCCGATGAATGGCAGATGGAGTTTAATTTAGATAAATGTGAGGTGATGCATTCTGGTAGATCAAATCGGGCCAGGACCTACTCCATTAATGGTAGGGCGTTGGGGAGAGTTATAGAACAAAGAGATCTAGGAGTACAGGTTCATAGCTCCTTGAAAGTGGAGTCACAGGTGGATAGGGTGGTGAAGAAGGCATTCAGCATGCTTGGTTTCATTGGTCAGAACATTGAATACAGGAGTTGGGATGTCTTGTTGAAGTTGTACAAGACATTAGTAAGGCCACACTTGGAATACTGTGTACAGTTCTGGTCACCCTATTATAGAAAGGATATTATTAAACTAGAAAGAGTGCAGAAAAGATTTACTAGGATGCTACCGGGACTTGATGGTTTGACTTATAGGGAGAGGTTGGATAGACTGAGACTTTTTTCCCTGGAGAGTAGGAGGTTTAGGGGTGATCTTATAGAAGTCTATAAAATAATGAGGGGCATAGATAAGGTAGATAGTCAAAATCTTTTCGCAAAGGTAGGGGAGTCTATGACGAGGGGGCATAGATTTAAGGTGAGAGGGGAGAGATACAAAAGGGTCCAGAGGGGCAATTTTTTCACTCAAAGGGTGGTGAGTGTCTGGAACGAGCTGCCAGAGGCAGTAGTAGAGGCGGGCACAATTTTGTCTTTTAAAAAGTATTTGGATAGTTACATGGGTAAGATGGGTATAGAGGGATATGGGCCAAGTGCAGGCAATTGGGACTAGCTTAGTGGTATAAACTGGGCGACATGGACATGTTGGGCCGAAGGGCCTGTTTCCATGTTGTAAACTTCTATGATTCTATGATTCTATAATCCAGGGTTTTCCCCTCCATCATTCTGCCCGGACTCCACTCCAGGTGTCAATCACTCTCTGTGAAAAAGAACTTCCTTATATCAGTCCACTTGTCCAACTCCCACAGTTTAATTTAAAGTAATATTCCCAATTCACCATTCCCATATGATTTACTGTCTCGTACCCCTCTATAAGATCAAGGGGTAAATTGCGTTCTTGCCCACCTGGGCAGTCTTCGGGCAGCTTTTCCATCCAATCATTTCATTGGAATGGAAACCGTGCGGGTTCAATAAAGAGCTCGCTCTCCGCTCCTCGCGATTACCATCCGGGGATGGAGACAAGAATCTACCCCCACCTCTCAGACACCTCCTTTCCAGGCTGGAAAATCCAAGCTTCTCCAATCGTTCCACAGAACTCACACCCCTGACACCAGGAATCGATCTCATTAATCTTCTCAGCACTTCAATATCTCCCTTGTATCTCAGTGACCAGAACTGCATCAAGTGCTCGAGGTGGGTCTGACCGGAACTGGACACAGGACATGAGGTGGGTCTGACCAGAACTGGACACAATACTCGAGGTGGGTCTGACCAGAACTGGACACTGTACTCGAGGTGGGTCTGACCAGAACTGGACACAGTACTTGAGGTGGGTCTGACCAGAACTGGACACAGTACTTGAGGTGGGTCTGACCAGAACTGGACACAGGACATGAGGTGGGTCTGACCAGAACTGGACACAGTACTTGAGATGGGATTGATCAGAACTGGAAACAGTATTAGAGTTGGGTCTGACCAGAGCTGGACAGAATACTCGAGTTGGGTCTGACCAGAACTGGACACGGTACTCGAGGTGGATCTGGATGGATTGATTGATGGATTGATTGATGGGTGGATTGATGGATTGATTGTTGGATGGATTGATGGATGGATTGATGGATGGATTGATGGATTGATGGATGGATTGATGGATTGGTGGATGGATGGATTGGTGGATGGATGGATGGATTGATGGATGGATGGATTGGTGGATGGATGGATGGATTGGTGGATGGATGGATTGGTGGATGGATGGATTGGTGGATGGATGGAAGGATGGATAGATGGAAGGATTGATGGATATCTGGATGGATGGATTGAGGATGGATGGATGGATGGATGGATAGATTGATGTATTGATGGATGGATGGATGGATGGATGGATGGATACATTGATGGATGGATTGATACATTGATGGATGCATTGATGGGTGGATTGATAGATTGATGGATGGATGGATGGAAGGATGGAAGGATGGAAGGATAGACGGATGGAAGGATGGACGGATGGATGGATGGATTGGAGGATGGATGGATTGATCGATTAATCAATGAATGGATTGATGGTTGGATGGATGGTTGGATGAATTGATGCATGGACGGATGGATTGAAAGATGGATATATTGGTGTGTTGATGGATGGATGGATGGATGGATGGATGGATTGATTGATAGATTGGTGGATGTATGGTTGCATTGATGGATGGTAGGATGTATGGATTGATTGCTGCATGGATTGATGGATGGATGAATGGATGGATTTTTGGATGGATTGATGGATGGATGGGTGGATTGAAGGATGGATATATTGCTGTATTGATGGATGGATGGATTGATGGATTGGTGGATGGATGGTTTGACAGATGGATTGATGGATGGTTGGACGGATGTTTTGATGTATGGTGTGATGTATGGATGGTTTGTTGGATTGATGGATGGATTGATGGATTCATGGTTGAATGGATAGATCGATGGTTGAATGGATAGATCGATGGTTGGATGGATAGATCGATGGTTGGATGGATAGATCGATGGTTGGATGGATAGATCGATGGATTTATTGATGGATGGATGCATTGATGGATGGATGTATTGATGGATGGATGGATTGTTGGATGGATGAATGGATGGATGGATGGATTGTTGGATGGATGAATGGATGGATGTATTGATGAATGGATGGATGTATTGATGAATGGATGGATGTATTGATGAATGGATGGATGGATGGATGGATGGATTGTTGGATGGATGAATGGATTGATGCATGGTTCAATAGGTGGATAGATGGATGGATTGATTGTTGGATGGATTGATGGATAGATTGAGCATTGATGGATGGATGGATTGAGGTGTCGATAGCTTGTTCGATAATGGATGTATTGTATGATTTGAATGGATGTATTTGATTGATGGATGTAGTGATGGATTCATAGATTGATGGCTGGATGGATTGTTGGATTGATTGATGGATTAATGGATGGGTGGATCTATGGTTGCATTGATGCATGGACGGACGGATGGACGGACGGATGGACGGACGGATGGACGGACGGATGGACGGACGGATGGTTGGATGGATTGATGGATTAATCGCTGAATGGATTGATGGATTGAATGATGGATATATTGGTGTATTGGTAGATGGGTGGATTGATTGATTGATTGAAGGATGGGTGGATGTATGGTTGCATTGATGGATGGAAAGATGAATGGATGGATTGATGAAATTATGGATTGATGGATGGATGGATGGATCGATGGTTGGATGGATGGTTGTATTGTTGGATTCATTGATTGCTGAATAGATTGGTGAATGGAAGGATTGGATGGATGGATGGTTTGTCGGATTGATGGATGGATCGATGGATGAATGGTTGTATTGTTGGATTCATCGATTGCTGAATGGATTGGTGAATGGAAGGATTGAATGGATGGATAGATGATTTGTCAGATTGATGGATGGATGGATGGATTGATGGAGGGATTGATGGAGGGATTGATTGATTGATGGATTGATGGATGGAAGGATTGATGGATTGAAGGATGGATGGATTGTTGGATTGATAGCTGGATGGATTGATGTATGGATTGGTCAATGCATGGATTGATGGATGGATGGATTGATGGAAGTTTAATGGATGTTTGGATAGATGGACATTTAGATGGTTCGATGGATTGATGGGTGGATGAAAGTATGGATTGATGGATGGATGGATGGATTGATGGATTGATGGATGGATTGATGGATGGATTGATGGATGGATGGATTGATGGATGGATGGATTGATGGATTGATGGATGGATGGATTGATGGATGGATTGATGGATGGATTGATGGATTGATGGATGGATGGATTGATGGATTGATGGATGGATGGATTGATTGTTGGATGGATTGATGGATGGATGGATGGATGGATGGATGGATGGATTGATGGATGGATGGATGGATGGATGGATTGTTGGATGGATGGATGGATGGATGGATTGTTGGATGGATTGATGGATGGATGGATGGATGGATTGATGGATTGATGGATGGATTGTTTGATGGATGGATTGTTTGATGGATGGATTGAAGGATTGATCACTGGATTGATGGATTGATGGATGGATGGGTGGATGGATTGATGGATGGATGTATTGATTGATGGATGGATGGATGTATTGATGGATGTATTGATTGATGGATGGATGGATTGATGGATGGATCGATGGTTTGATGGATAGATGGATGGATAGATTGAGCATTAATTGATGGGTGGATTGAGATATTGATAGCTTGATTGATAATGGATGTATTGTTGTATGGATTGATGGATTGTTGGATTGATGGATGGATGGATTGATGAATGGGTGGATGTATGGCTGCATTGATGGATGTTAGGATGGATGGATTGATGGGTGGATGGATGGAAGAATTGTAGGATGGATATATTGGTATTGATGGATAGATGGACGGATGCATTGATTGATTGATGGATTGATGGATGAGTGGTTGTATGGTTGCATTGATGGATGGTAGGATAGATGGATAGAGTGATGCATGGGTTGATGGATGGTTGATGAATGGATGGATTGATGGATTAATGGATATATGGAATGATAGATGGATCGATGGTTGGGTGAATTGACGGATGGATTGATGGAGGGATTGATGGATTGATGGATTGTTTGATGGATGGACTTGGTATGTTAGATGATGGTTCATAGATGTGTTGTTGTATGGATTGATGGATGGATTTGATTGATGGATGGAGTGATGGAATCATAGGTTGATGGTGGGATGGATTGTGGGATTGATTGATTGATGTATGGATGGATTGATGGATTGATGGATGGTTGTTGGTTGATGGTTGGATGGATTGATTGATGGCTGAATGGATGGGTTGATGTTTGGATGGATTGATGGATGGATGGATGGATACATTTTTTGATTGATGGATTGATGGATGAATAGATTGGTGGATGGATGGATTGATGGATGGATGGATGGATTGAAGGATTGATGGATTGGTGGATCGTTGCATTGATGGATGGATTGATGGATGGATGGATGGATTGATGGATTCATGAATGGATTAATGGATTGATGGATGGATTGATGGATTGATGGATTGATGAATGGATTGATGGATTGATGAATGGATTGATGGATTGATGGATTGATGGATGGATTGATGGATGATGAATGGATCGATTGATGGATGCATTGATTGAAGGATTGATGGATGGATGCATGGATTGATGGATCGATGGATTGCTTAATGGATAGATAGATGGATTGGTGGATGGATGGATTGCTGGATGGATGGATTGGTGGAAGCATTGAAGTATGGATGGTTTGATGGATTGATGGTTTTATGGTTGGATAGATGGATGGACGGATTGATGAAGATATGGATAGATGGATGGATTGATGGAAAGATGGATGGATGGATGAATGGATTGAAGAATAGATGGATGGATGGTTTAATGGATGAATTGATGGAAGAATTGGTGGATGAATGGATGGATGGATTGACAAATGGATAGATTGATGGATGAATTGATGGATGGATGGATATTGGGATTGATGGATGGATTGATGGATGTATTGGTGGATGGATGGATGGACTCCTGGATTATATGATCGAAGATTGATGGAGGAGTGGACATATGGTTGCTTTGATGGAATGGTGGATGGATGGATTGATGGTTGGTTGGATAGATGGATGTATTGATGCGTGGATGTGTGGATGTATGGATTGATGGATGGATTGGTAGATGGGTGGATGGATGGATGAATTGATGGATGGGTGGATGGATCAATGGATGGATTGATGGATGGATGAATGCATTAATGGATGAATGGATTGAGGATTGATGGATAAATGGACGGATTGTGGATGGATGGGTGGATTGATGGATGCATTGGTGGGTTAATGGATTGATGGTTGGACAGTTGTATGGATGGATTGATGAAAGGATGGATAGATGGATTGATTGATGTAAAGATGGATGGATGGATGGATCAATGGATGGTTTGAAGGATGCATGGATGGTTTGGTGAATGGATGGATTGATGATTGGATTGAACGATTCATGGATTGAAGGATGGATGGATTGATGGCTGGGCGGATGTCTGGTTGCATTGATGGATGGCAGGATGGAAGGATGGCAGGGTAGATGGATGGATAGATTGATGGATTGATGTATGGATGGTTTGTTGGACGGATTGATGGATGGTTGTATGGATGGATGGTTAGATGGACGGATGGATTGATGGATGAAGGAATGGATGGATTGATAGATGGATTGATGGATGGATACGCTGGTGTATTTGTGGATGGATGGATGGATTGATTGATTGATGGATTGCTGGATTTGCGGATGTATGGTTGCATTAATGGACAGATGGATGGATGGATTAATGGATGGAGGAATGGATGGATTGATGGATGGATGAATGGATGTATGGATTGATGGAGAGATTGCTGGATTGATGGCTGGATGGAATGATGGATGGATGGTTTGATGGTTGGATTGATGGATGGTTGGATGCATGGATGGAAGAATCGATATATTGGTGTATTGATGTGTGGATGGACGGATGGATTGATTGGTTAATGGATTGATGGATTGGTGGATGGATGGTTGGATTGATGGATTAATCGATGAATGGATTGATGGTTGGATGAATTGATGCATGGATGGGTGGATTGTATGATGGATATATTGGAGTATTGATGGATTGATGGATGGGTGGATTGATTGATTGATGGATGGGTGGATGTATGGTTGCATTGATGGATGGTAGGATGGATGGATTGATTGATGTATGGATGATGGAATGATGGATGGGTGGATGGATTGATGCATGGATTGATGGATGGATGGAATGATAGATGGTTTGATCGTTGGATGGATTGATGGTTGGATAAATGGATGGATTGTTGGATGGATTGATGGAGGGATTGGTGAATTAATGGATGGGTGGATTGATGGTTTGATGTTTGAATGGCTAGATTGAAGGTGAGAAGGATTGATGAATGGATTGAGATTGATGGATTGATGGATTGAGGGATGGATGGATGGATTGATAGAAGGATGAATTGATGGATGGTTTGATGGTTTGAAGGATTAATGGATGGATGGATGGATGGATTGATTGATGGATTGAAGGATGGATATTTTGTTGTATTGATGGATGGATGGACAGATGTTTTGATTGATGAATTGATGGAATGATGGATGGATTCATGGATGGATTGAAGGATGGATGGATAGATTGATGGATGGATGAATCGATGGAGGGATGTATTGATGGATTGTTGGATGGATGGATGGATCAATGGATTGATGGATTGATTGATGTGTGGATCGATAAATGTATTGATATCTTGAAGGAGAGATGGGTGGATTGATAGATGGATGGATGGATTGATGCATTGATTGTTGGGTTGGTGGATGGGTGGAAGAATTAACGGATGGATTGATGGAATTATGGATGGGTGGATTCATTGATGGATTGATTGATGGATTGACGGGTTTTAGAAAGGATTGATGGATTGGTGTATGGATGGATCGATGGATGGATGGATGGATGGATGGATTGATTGATGAATGGATGGATTGATGGATGGATTGAAGGATTGGTGGATGGATGTATGGATTGATGAATGGATGGAAGGATGGTTGGATTGAGGGAAGATGAATGGATGGATGAATGGATGGATGGATGGATGGATTGATGGATTGGTGGATGGGTGGATTGATGGATTGATGGATTGGTGGATGGATGGATGGATGGGTGGATGGAGTGATTGATTGATGGGTTGATGGATGGGTGGGTGTATGGTTACATTGATGGATGGTAGGATGGATGGATAGATTGATGCATGGATTGATGGAATGATGGATGGATGGATAGAAAGGTGGATAGAAGATTGGATGTATGTATGTATGGATGGATGTATTAATGGATGGATCAATAGATGGATGAATCGATGGATGGATTGATGGATTAATGGATGGATGGAATGATTGATGGTTGAATGGATTGATGGTTGAATGGATTGATGGTTCGATGAATTGATGGATTGTTGAATGGATTGATGGAGGGATTGTTGGATGGATTGTTGGATGGATTGTTGGATGAATTGTTGGATGGATTGATGGATGGATTGTTGGATGAATTGTTGGATGGATTGTTGGATGAATTGTTGGATGAATTGATGGATGGATTGTTGGATGGATTGTTGGCTGGATTGTTGGATGAATTGATGGATGGATTGTTGGATGGATTGTTGGATGAATTGTTGGATGGATTGTTGGATGGATTGTTGGATGGATTCTTGGATGGATTGTTGGATGGATTGTTAGATGAATTGTTGGATGGATTGTTGGATGAATTGATGGATGGATTGTTGGATGGATTGTTGGATGAATTGATGGATGGATTGTTGGATGGATTGATGGAAGAATTGTTGGATGGATTGTTGAATGGATTGTTGGATGAATTGTTGGATGGATTGTTGGATGGATTGATGGATGAATTGTTGGATGAATTGTTGGATGGATTGATGGATTAATGGATGGATGGATTGTTGGATGGATTGTTGGATGAATTGATGGATGCATTGTTGGATGAATTGTTGGATGAATTGTTGGATGAATTGTTGGATGAATTGATGGATGGATTGTTGGATGAATTGTTGGATGGATTGATGGATGAATTGATGGATGGATTGTTGGATGAATTGTTGGATGAATTGTTGGATGGATTGTTGGATGAATTGTTGGATGGATTGTTGGATGGATTGTTGGATGGATTGTTGGATGAATTGATGGATGGATTGTTGGATGGATTGTTGGATGAATTGATGGATGAATTGTTGGATGAATTGATGGATGGATTGTTGGATGGATTGTTGGATGAATTGATGGATGCATTGTTGGATGAATTGTTGGATGAATTGATGGATGGATTGTTGGATGAATTGTTGGATGAATTGTTGGATGAATTGATGGATGAATTGTTGGATGAATTGATGGATGGATTGTTGGATGAATTGTTGGATGAATTGTTGGATGAATTGTTGGATGAATTGATGGATGGATTGTTGAATGGATTGTTGGATGAATTGATGGATGAATTGTTGGATGAATTGATGGATGGATTGTTGGATGAATTGTTGGATGAATTGTTGGATGAATTGTTGGATGAATTGTTGGATGAATTGATGGATGGATTGTTGGATGAATTGTTGGATGAATTGATGGATGGATTGTTGGATGAATTGTTGGATGAATTGATGGATGGATTGTTGAATGGATTGTTGGATGAATTGATGGATGAATTGTTGGATGAATTGATGGATCGATTGTTGGATGGATTGTTGGATGGATTGTTGGATGAATTGTTGGAAGAATTGTTGGATGAATTGTTGGATGAATTGTTGGATGAATTGATGGATGGATTGTTGGATGAATTGATGGATGAATTGTTGGATGAATTGATGGATGGATTGTTGAATGGATTGTGGGATGAATTGATGGATGAATTGTTGGATGAATTGATGGATCGATTCTTGGATGAATTGTTGGATGGATTGTTGGATGAATTGATGGATGGATTGTTGGATGAATTGTTTGATGAATTGTTGGATGAATTGTTGGATGAATTGATGGATGGATTGTTGGATGAATTGTTGGATGAATTGATGGATGGATTGTTGAATGGATTGTTGGATGAATTGATGGATCAATTGTTGGATGAATTGATGGATCGATTGTTGGATGGATTGTTGGATGAATTGTTGGATGAATTGATGGGTGGATTTTTGGATGGCTTGTTGGATGGATTGTTGGATGAATTGTTGGATGAATTGTTGGATGAATTATTGGATGAATTTTTGGATGAATTGATGGATGGATTGTTGGATGAATGGTTGAATGAATTGTTGGATGAATTGATGGATGGATTGTTGAATGGATTGTTGGATGAATTGATGGATGAATTGTTGGATGAATTGATGGATCGATTGTTGGATGGATTGTTGGATGAATTGTTGGATGAATTGATGAATGGATTGTTGGATGAATTGTTGGATGGATTGTTGGATGGATTGTTGGATGGATTGTTGGATGAATTGTTGGATGGATTGTTGGATGGAATGTTGGATTAATTGATGGATGAATTGATGGATGGATTGTTGGATGGATTGTTGGATGAATTGTTGGATGGATTGATGGATTAATGGATGGATGGATTGTTGGATGGATTGTACGATGAATTGTTGGATGAATTGTTGCATGGATTGTTGGATGGATTGTTGGATGAATTGTTGGATGAATTGTTGGATGAATTGATGGATGGATTGTTGGATGAATTGTTGGATGGATTGATGGAGGGATTGTTGGATGAATTGATGGATGGATTGTTGGATGGATTGTTGGATGGATTGTTGGATGGATTGATGGATGGATTGATGGAGGGATTGTTGGATGAATTGATGGATGGATTGTTGGATGGATTGTTGGATGGATTGATGGATGGATTGATGGAGGGATTGTTGGATGGATTGTTGGATGGATTGTTGGATGGATTGATGGATGGATTGATGGAGGGATTGTTGGATGAATTGATGGATGGATTGTTGGATGGATTGTTGGATGGATTAATGGATGGATTGAAGGATGGATTGTTGAATGGAATGTTGGATGGATTGATGGATGGATAGATGGATGGATTGTTGGATGGATTGTTGGATGAATTGTTGGATGAATTGTTGGATGGATTGTTGGATGGATTGTTGGATGGATTCTTGGATGAATTGTTGGATGGATTGTTGGATGGATTGATGGATGGATTGTTGGATGGATTGTTGGATGGATTGTTGGATGAATTGTTGGATGGATTGTTGGATGGATTGTTGGATGAATTGATGGATGAATTGATGGATGGATTGTTGGATGGATTGTTGGATGAATTGTTGGATGGATTGATGGATTAATGGATGGATGGATTGTTGGATGGATTGTTGGATGGATTGTTGGATGAATTGTTGGATGGATTGTTGGATGGATTGATGGATGGATTGTTGGATGGATTGTTGGATGAATTGTTGGATGAATTGATGGATGGATTGTTGGATGGATTATTGGATGGATTGTTGGATGGATTGTTGGATGGATTGATGGATGGATTGAAGGATGGATTGTTGAATGGATTGTTGGATGGATTGATGGATGGATTGATGGATGGATTGTTGGATGGATTGATGGATGGATTGATGGAAGGATTGATGGATGGATTGTTGGATGGATTGTTGGATGGATTGTTGGATGAATTGTTGGATGGATTGTTGGATGAATTGTTGGATGGATTGTTGGATGGATTGTTGGATGAATTGATGGATGAATTGATGGATGGATTGTTGTATGGATTGTTGGATGAATTGTTGGATGGATTGATGGATTAATGGATGGATGGTTTGTTCGATGGATTGTTGGATGGATTGTTGGATGGATTGTTGGATGAATTGTTGGATGGATTGTTGGATGGATTGATGGATGGATTGTTGGATGGATTGTTGGATGAATTGTTGGATGAATTGATGGATGGATTGTTGGATGGATTGTTGGATGAATTGTTGGATGAATTGTTGGATGAATTGATGGATGGATTGTTGGATGAATTGTTGGATGGATTGATGGAGGGATTGTTGGATGAATTGATGGATGGATTGTTGGATGGATTGTTGGATGGATTTTTGGATGGATTGATGGATGGATTGATGGAGGGATTGTTGGATGAATTGATGGATGGATTGTTGGATGGATTGTTTGATGGATTGATGGATGGATTGATGGAGGGATTGTTGGATGGATTGTTGGATGGATTGTTGGATGGATTGATGGATGGATTGATGGAGGGATTGTTGGATGAATTGATGGATGGATTGTTGGATGAATTGATGGATGGATTGATGGATGGATTGATGGATGGATTGAAGGATGGATTGTTGAATGGATTGTTGGATGGATTGATGGATGGATTGTTGGATGGATTGATGGATGGATTGATGGATGGATTGTTGGATGGATTGATGGAGGCTTTGTTGGATGAATTGATGGATGGATTGTTGGATGGATTGATGGAGGGATTGTTGGATGGATTGATGGATGGATTGATGGAGGGATTGTTGGATGGATTGTTGGATGGATTGTTGGATTGATTGATGGATGGCTTGTTGGATGGATTGTTGCATGAATAGTTGGATGAATTGTTGGATGAATTGATGGATGGATTGTTGGATGAATTGTTGGATGAATTGTTGGATGAATTGATGGATGGATTGTTGAATGGATTGTTGGATGAATTGATGGATGAATTGATGGAGGGATTGTTGGATGGATTGTTGGATGGATTGATGGATGGATTGATGGATGGATTGTTGGATGGATTGTTGGATGAATTGATGGATGGATTGTTGGATGGATTGATGGATGGATTGATGAATGGATTGTTGGATGGATTGATGGATGAAATGTTGGATGGATTGATGGTGGGATTGTTGGATGGATTGTTGGATGGATTAAAGAATGGATTGATGGATGGATTGTTGGATGGATTGATGGAGGGATTGTTGGATGGATTGTTGGATGGATTGATGGATGGATTGATGGATGGATTGTTGTATGGATTGATGGATGGATTGTTGGATGGATTGTTGGATGGATTGATGGATGGATTGATGGAGGGATTGTTGGATGGATTGATGGATGGATTGATGGATGGATTGATGGAGGGATTGTTGGATGGATTGTTGGATGGATTGATGGAGGGATTGTTGGATGAATTGATGGATGGATTGGTGGATGGATTGATGGAGGGATTGTTGGATGGATTGATGGAAGAATTGATGCATGGATTGTTGGATGAATTGTTGGATGGATTGATGGATGGAATGATGGATGGATTGATGGACGGATTGTTGGATGGATTGTTGGATGGATTGATGGATGGATTGTTGGATGGATTGATGGATGGATTGATGGAGGGATTGTTGGATGGATTGTTGGATGGATTGTTGGATTGATTGATGGATGGATTGTTGGATGGATTGTTGGATGAATTGATGGATGGATTGTTGGATGGATTGATGGATGGATTGATGGATGGATTGTTGGATGGATTGATGGAGGGATTGTTGGATGGATTGTTGGATGGATTGATGGATGGATTGTTGGATGGATTGTTGGATGGATTGATGGATGGATTGATGGATGGATTGTTGGATGGATTGTTGGATGGATTGAAGGATGAATTGTTGGATGGATTGATGGATGGATTGTTGGATGGATTGTTGGATGGATTGATGGATGGATTGATGGAGGGATTGTTGGATGGATTGATGGATGGATTGATGGATGGATTGATGGAGTGATTGTTGGATGGATTGTTGGATGGATTGATGGATGGATTGATGAATGGATTGTTGGATGGATTGTTGGATGGATTGATGGATGGATTGTTGGATGGATTGTTGGATGGATTGATGGATGGATTGTTGGATGGATTGTTGGATGAATTGATGGATGGATTGATGGAGGGATTGTTGGATGGATTGTTGGATGGATTGTTGGATGGATTGATGGATGGATTGATGGAGGGATTGTTGGATGAATTGATGGATGGATTGTTGGATGGATTGATGGATGGATTGATGGAGGGATTGTTGGATCCATTGTTGGATGGATTGTTGGATGGATTGATGGAGGGATTGTTGGATGAATTGATGGATGGATTGTTGGATGGATTGACGGATGGATTGATGGAGGGATTGTTGGATGGATTGATGGATGGATTGATGGATGGATTGTTGGATGGATTGATGGAGGGATTGTTGGATGGATTGTTGGATGGATTGATGGAGGGATTGTTGGATGGGTTGTTGGATGAATTGATGGATGGATTGGTGGATGGATTGATGGATGAATTGTTGGATGGATTGATGGATGGATTGTTGGATGGATTGTTGGTTGAATTGATGGATGGATTGATGGATGGAATGATGGATGGATTGTTGGATGGATTGTTGGATGGATTGTTGGATGGATTGATGGATGGATTGATGGATGGATTGTTGGATGGATTGATGGATGGATTGTTGGATGGATTGATGGATGGATTGTTGGATGGATTGTTGGATGAATTGATGGATGGATTGTTGGATGGATTGTTTGAATGAATTGATGGATGGATTGTTGGATGGATTGATGGATGGATTGATGGATGGATTGTTGGATGGATTGTTTGAATGAATTGATGGATGGATTGTTGGATGGATTGATGGATGGATTGTTGGATGGATTGTTGGATGGATTGTTGGATGGATTGATGGAGGGATTGTTGGATGAATTGATGGATGGATTGTTGGATGGATTGATGGATGGTTTGATGGAGGGATTGTTGGATGGATTGATGGATGGATTGATGGAGGGATTGTTGGATGAATTGATGGATGGATTGTTGGATGGATTGTTGGATGGATTGATGGATGGATTGATGGAGGGATTGTTGGATGGATTGTTGGATGAATTGTTGGATGAATTGTTGGATGAATTGATGGAAGGATTGTTGGATGAATTGTTGGATGAATTGTTGGATGAATTGATGGATGGATTGTTGGATGAATTGTTGGATGGATTGATGGAGGGATTGTTGGATGAATTGATGGATGGATTGTTGGATGGATTGTTGGATGGATTTTTGGATGGATTGATGGATGGATTGATGGAGGGATTGTTGGATGAATTGATGGATGGATTGTTGGATGGATTGTTGGATGGATTGATGGATGGATTGATGGAGGGATTGTTGGATGGATTGTTGGATGGATTGTTGGATGGATTGATGGATGGATTGATGGAGGGATTGTTGGATGAATTGATGGATGGATTGTTGGATGGATTGTTGGATGGATTGATGGATGGATTGAAGGATGGATTGTTGAATGGATTGTTGGATGGATTGATGGATGGATTGATGGATGGATTGTTGGATGGATTGATGGATGGATTGATGGATGGATTGATGGATGGATTGTTGGATGGATTGTTGGATGGATTGTTGGATGAATTGTTGGATGGATTGTTGGATGAATTGTTGGATGGATTGTTGGATGGATTGATGGATGAATTGATGGATGGATTGTTGGATGGATTGTTGGATGAATTGTTGGATGGATTGATGGATTAATGGATGGATGGTTTGTTGGATGGATTGTTGGATGGATTGTTGGATGGATTGTTGGATGAATTGTTGGATGGATTGTTGGATGGATTGATGGATGGATTGTTGGATGGATTGTTGGATGAATTGTTGGATGAATTGATGGATGGATTGTTGGATGGATTGTTGGATGAATTGATGGATGGATTGTTGGATGAATTGTTGGATGGATTGATGGAGGGATTGTTGGATGAATTGATGGATGGATTGTTGGATGGATTGTTGGATGGATTTTTGGATGGATTGATGGATGGATTGATGGAGGGATTGTTGGATGAATTGATGGATGGATTGTTGGATGGATTGATGGAGGGATTGTTGGATGGATTGTTGGATGGATTGTTGGATGGATTGATGGATGGATTGATGGAGGGATTGTTGGATGAATTGATGGATGGATTGTTGGATGGATTGTTGGATGGATTGATGGATGGATTGAAGGATGGATTGTTGAATGGATTGTTGGATGGATTGATGGATGGATTGATGGATGGATTGTTGGATGGATTGATGGATGGATTGATGGATGGATTGTTGGATGGATTGATGGAGGGATTGTTGGATGAATTGATGGATGGATTGTAGGATGGATTGATGGAGGGATTGTTGGATGGATTAATGGATGGATTGATGGAGGGATTGTTGGATGGATTGTTGGATGGATTGTTGGATTGATTGATGGATGGCTTGTTGGATGGATTGTTGGATGAATAGTTGGATGAATTGTTGGATGAATTGATGGATGGATTGTTGGATGAATTGTTGGATGAATTGTTGGATGAATTGATGGATGGATTGTTGAATGGATTGTTGGATGAATTGATGGATGAATTGATGGAGGGATTGTTGGATGGATTGTTGGATGGATTGATGGATGGATTGATGGATGGATTGTTGGATGGATTGTTGGATGAATTGATGGATGGATTGTTGGATGGATTGATGGATGGATTGATGAATGGATTGTTGGATGGATTGATGGATGAAATGTTGGATGTATTGATGGAGGGATTGTTGGATGGATTGTTGGATGGATTAAAGAATGGATTGATGGATGGATTGTTGGATGGATTGATGAAGGGATTGTTGGATGGATTGTTGGATGGATTGATGGATGGATTGATGGATGGATTGTTGGATGGATTGATGGATGAATTGTTGGATGGATTGATGGATGGATTGTTGGATGGATTGTTGGATGGATTGATGGATGGATTGATGGAGGGATTGATGGATGAATTGATGGATGGATTGATGGATGGATTGATGGAGGGATTGTTGGATGGATTGTTGGATGGATTGATGGAGGGATTGTTGGATGAATTGATGGATGGATTGGTGGATGGATTGATGGAGGGATTGTTGGATGGATTGATGGAAGAATTGATGGATGGATTGTTGCATGAATTGTTGGATGGATTGATGGATGGAATGATGGATGGATTGATGGACGGATTGTTGGATGGATTGATGGATGGATTGATGGATGGATTGTTGGATGGATTGATGGATGGATTGTTGGATGGATTGATGGATGGATTGATGGAGGGATTGTTGGATGGATTGTTGGATGGATTGTTGGATTGATTGATGGATGGATTGTTGGATGGATTGTTGGATCAATTGATGGATGGATTGTTGGATGGATTGATGGATGGATTGATGGAGGGATTGTTGGATGGATTGATGGATGGATTGATGGATGGATTGATGGATGGATTGTTGAATGGATTGTTGGATGAATTGATGGATGGATTGTTGGATGGATTGATGGATGGATTGATGAATGGATTTTTGGATGGATTGATGGATGAATTGTTGGATGGATTGATGGAGGGATTGTTGGATGGATTGTTGGATGGATTGATGGATGGATTGATGGATGGATTTTTGGATGGATTGATGGAGGGATTGTTGGATGGATTGTTGGATGGATTGATGGAGGGATTGTTGGATGGATTGTTGGATGGATTGATGGATGGATTGATGGATGGATTGTTCGATGGATTGAAGGATGAATTGTTGGATGGATTTTTGGATGGATTGATGGATGAATTGTTGGATGGATTGATGGAGGGATTGTTGGATGGATTGTTGGATGGATTGATGGATGGATTGATGGATGGATTTTTGGATGGATTGATGGAGGGATTGTTGGATGGATTGTTGGATGGATTGATGGAGGGATTGTTGGATGGATTGTTGGATGGATTGATGGAGGGATTGTTGGATGAATTGATGGATGGATTGGTGGATGGATTGATGGAGGGATTGTTGGATGGATTGATGGAAGAATTGATGGATGGATTGTTGCATGAATTGTTGGATGGATTGATGGATGGAATGATGGATGGATTGATGGACGGATTGTTGGATGGATTGATGGATGGATTGATGGATGGATTGTTGGATGGATTGATGGATGGATTGTTGGATGGATTGATGGATGGATTGATGGAGGGATTGTTGGATGGATTGTTGGATGGATTGTTGGATTGATTGATGGATGGATTGTTGGATGGATTGTTGGATCAATTGATGGATGGATTGTTGGATGGATTGATGGATGGATTGATGGAGGGATTGTTGGATGGATTGATGGATGGATTGATGGATGGATTGATGGATGGATTGTTGAATGGATTGTTGGATGAATTGATGGATGGATTGTTGGATGGATTGATGGATGGATTGATGAATGGATTTTTGGATGGATTGATGGATGAATTGTTGGATGGATTGATGGAGGGATTGTTGGATGGATTGTTGGATGGATTGATGGATGGATTGATGGATGGATTTTTGGATGGATTGATGGAGGGATTGTTGGATGGATTGTTGGATGGATTGATGGAGGGATTGTTGGATGGATTGTTGGATGGATTGATGGATGGATTGATGGATGGATTGTTCGATGGATTGAAGGATGAATTGTTGGATGGATTGATGGATGGATTGTTGGATGGATTGTTGGATGGATTGATGGATGGATTGATGGAGGGATTGTTGGATGGATAGATGGATGGATTGATGGATGGATTGATGGAGTGATTGTTGGATGGATTGTTGGATGGATTGATGGATGGATTGTTGGATGAATTGTTGGATGGATTGATGAATGGATTGTTGGATGGATTGTTGGATGGATTGATGGATGGATTGATGGATGGATTGATGAATGGATTGTTGGATGGATTGTTGGATGGATTGATGAATGGATTGTTGGATGGATTGTTGGATGGATTGATGGATGGATTGATGGATGGATTGATGGATGGATTGATGGATGGATTGTTGGATGGATTGATGAATGGATTGTTGGATGGATTGTTGGATGGATTGATGGATGGATTGTTGGATGGATTGATTGAGGGATTGTTGGATGGATTGTTGGATGAATTGATGGATGGATTGATGGAGGGATTGTTGGATGGATTGTTGGATGGATTGTTGGATGGATTGATGGATGGATTGATGGAGGGATTGTTGGATGAATTGATGGATGGATTGTTGGATGGATTGATGGATGGATTGATGGAGGGATTGTTGGATCGATTGTTGGATGGATTGTTGGATGGATTGATGGAGGGATTGTTGGATGAATTGATGGATGGATTGTTGGATGGATTGACGGATGGATTGATGGAGGGATTGTTGGATGGATTGATGGATGGATTGATGGATGGATTGTTGGATGGATTGATGGAGGGATTGTTGGATGGATTGTTGGATGGATTGATGGAGGGATTGTTGGATGGGTTGTTGGATGGATTGATGGATGGATTGTTGGATGGTTTGATGGATGAATTGTTGGATGGATTGATGGATGGATTGATGGATGGATTGTTGGATGGATTGATGGATGGATTGATGGATGGATTGATGGATGGATTGTTGGATGGATTGTTGGATGGATTGTTGGATGGATTGATGGATGGATTAATGGATGGATTGTTGGATGGATTGATGGATGGATTGTTGGATGGATTGTTTGAATGAATTGATGGATGGATTGTTGGATGGATTGATGGATGTGTTGATGGAGGGATTGTTGGATGGATTGTTGGACGGATTGTTGGATGGATTGATGGATGGATTGATGGAGGGATTGTTGGATGAATTGATGGATGGATTGTTGGATGGATTGATGGATGGATTGATGGAGGGATTGTTGGATGGATTGATGGATGGATTGATGGAGGGATTGTTGGATGAATTGATGGATGGATTGTTGGATGGATTGTTGGATGGATTGATGGATGGATTGATGGAGGGATTGTTGGATGGATTGTTGGATGAATTGTTGGATGAATTGTTGGATGAATTGATGGATGGATTGTTGGATGAATTGTTGGATGGATTGATGGAGGGATTGTTGGATGAATTGATGGATGGATTGTTGGATGGATTGTTGGATGGATTGATGGATGGATTGATGGAGGGATTGTTGGATGAATTGATGGATGGATTGTTGGATGGATTGTTGGATGGATTGATGGATGGATTGATGGAGGGATTGTTGGATGAATTGATGGATGGATTGTTGGATGGATTGTTGGATGAATTGATGGATGGATTGTTGAATGGATTGATGGATGGATTGAAGGATGGATTGTTGAATGGATTGATGGATGGATTGTTGGATGGATTGATGGATGGATTGATGGAGGGATTGTTGGATGAATTGATGGATGGATTGTTGGATGGATTGTTGGATGGATTGATGGATGGATTGAAGGATGGATTGTTGAATGGATTGTTGGATGGATTGATGGATGGATTGATGGATGGATTGTTGGATGGATTGATGGATGGATTGATGGATGGATTGATGGATGGATTGTTGGATGGATTGCTGGATGGATTGTTGGATGAATTGTTGGATGGATTGTTGGATGAATTGTTGGATGGATTGTTGGATGGATTGTTGGATGGATTGTTGGATCAATTGTTGGATGGATTGATGGATGGATTGTTGGATGGATTGTTGGATGAATTGTTGGATGGATTGATGGATTAATGGATGGATGGTTTGTTGGATGGATTGTTGGATGGATTGATGGATGGATTGTTGGATCAATTGTTGGATGGATTGTTGGATGGATTGATGGATGGATTGTTGGATGGATTGTTGGATGAATTGTTGGATGAATTGATGGATGGATTGTTGGATGGATTGTTGGATGAATTGTTGGATGAATTGTTGGATGAATTGATGGATGGATTGTTGGATGAATTGTTGGATGGATTGATGGAGGGTATGTTGGATGAATTGATGGATGGATTGTTGGATGGATTGTTGGATGGATTTTTGGATGGATTGATGGATGGATTGATGGAGGGATTGTTGGATGAATTGATGGATGGATTGTTGGATGGATTGATGGATGGATTGTTGAATGGATTGTTGGATGGATTGATGGAAGGATTGATGGATGGATTGATGGAGGGATTGTTGGATGGATTGTTGGATGGATTGTTGGATGGATTGATGGATGGATTGATGGAGGGATTGTTGGATGAATTGATGGATGGATTGTTGGATGGATTGTTGGATGGATTGATGGATGGATTGAAGGATGGATTGTTGAATGGATTGTTGGATGGATTGATGGAAGGATTGATGGATGGATTGTTGGATGGATTGATGGATGGATTGATGGATGGATTGTTGGATGGATTGATGGAGGGATTGTTGGATGAATTGATGGATGGATTGTTGGATGGATTGATGGAGGGATTGTTGGATGGATTAATGGATGGATTGATGGAGGGATTGTTGGATGGATTGTTGGATGGATTGTTGGATTGATTGATGGATGGCTTGTTGGATGGATTGTTGGATGAATAGTTGGATGAATTGTTGGATGAATTGATGGATGGATTGTTGGATGAATTGTTGGATGAATTGTTGGATGAATTGATGGATGGATTGTTGAATGGATTGTTGGATGAATTGATGGATGAATTGATGGAGGGATTGTTGGATGGATTGTTGGATGGATTGATGGATGGATTGATGGATGGATTGTTGGATGGATTGTTGGATGAATTGATGGATGGATTGTTGGATGGATTGATGGATGGATTGATGAATGGATTGTTGGATGGATTGATGGATGAAATGTTGGATGTATTGATGGAGGGATTGTTGGATGGATTGTTGGATGGATTAAAGAATGGATTGATGGATGGATTGTTGGATGGATTGATGGAGGGATTGTTGGATGGATTGTTGGATGGATTGATGGATGGATTGATGGATGGATTGTTGGATGGATTGATGGATGAATTGTTGGATGGATTGATGGATGGATTGTTGGATGGATTGTTGGATGGATTGATGGATGGATTGATGGAGGGATTGTTGGATGGATTGATGGATGGATTGATGGATGGATTGATGGAGGGATTGTTGGATGGATTGTTGGATTGATTGATGGAGGGATTGTTGGATGAATTGATGGATGGATTGGTGGATGGATTGATGGAGGGATTGTTGGATGGATTGATGGAAGAATTGATGGATGGATTGTTGCATGAATTGTTGGATGGATTGATGGATGGAATGATGGATGGATTGATGGACGGATTGTTGGATGGATTGATGGATGGATTGATGGATGGATTGTTGGATGGATTGATGGATGGATTGATGGTGGGATTGTTGGATGGATTGTTGGATGGATTGTTGGATTGATTGATGGATGGATTGTTGGATGGATTGTTGGATCAATTGATGGATGGATTGTTGGATGGATTGATGGATGGATTGATGGAGGGATTGTTGGATGGATTGATGGATGGATTGATGGATGGATTGATGGATGGATTGTTGAATGGATTGTTGGATGAATTGATGGATGGATTGTTGGATGGATTGATGGATGGATTGATGGATGGATTGATGAATGGATTTTTGGATGGATTGTTGGATTGATTGATGGATGGATTGATGGATGGAATGATGGATGGATTGATGGACGGATTGTTGGATGGATTGTTGGATGGATTGATGGATGGATTGTTGGATGGATTGATGGATGGATTGATGGAGGGATTGTTGGATGGATTGTTGGATGGATTGTTGGATTGATTGATGGATGGATTGTTGGATGGATTGTTGGATGAATTGATGGATGGATTGTTGGATGGATTGATGGATGGATTGATGGAGGGATTGTTGGATGTATTGATGGATGGATTGATGGATGGATTGATGGATGGATTGTTGAATGGATTGTTGGATGAATTGATGGATGGATTGTTGGATGGATTGATGGATGGATTGATGAATGGATTGTTGGATGGATTGATGGATGAATTGTTGGATGGATTGATGGAGGGATTGTTGGATGGATTGTTGGATGGATTGATGGATGGATTGATGGATGGATTGTTGGATGGATTGATGGAGGGATTGTTGGATGGATTGTTGGATGGATTGATGGAGGGATTGTTGGATGGATTGTTGGATGGATTGATGGATGGATTGATGGATGGATTGTTGGATGGATTGAAGGATGAATTGTTGGATGGATTGATGGATGGATTGTTGGATGGATTGTTGGATGGATTGATGGATGGATTGATGGAGTGATTGTTGGATGGATTGTTGGATGGATTGATGGATGGATTGATGGATGGATTGTTGGATGGATTGATGAATGGATTGTTGGATGGATTGTTGGATGGATTGATGGATGGATTGTTGGATGGATTGATTGAGGGATTGTTGGATGGATTGTTGGATGAATTGATGGATGGATTGATGGAGGGATTGTTGGATGGATTGTTGGATGGATTGTTGGATGGATTGTTGGATGGATTGATGGAGGGATTGTTGGATGAATTGATGGATGGATTGTTGGATGGATTGATGGATGGATTGATGGAGGGATTGTTGGATCGATTGTTGGATGGATTGTTGGATGGATTGATGGAGGGATTGTTGGATGAATTGATGGATGGATTGTTGGATGGATTGACGGATGGATTGATGGAGGGATTGTTGGATGGATTGATGGATGGGTTGATGGATGGATTGTTGGATGGATTGATGGAGGGATTGTTGGATGGATTGTTGGATGGATTGATGGAGGGATTGTTGGATGGGTTGTTGGATGGATTGATGGATGGATTGTTGGATGGATTGATGGATGAATTGTTGGATGGATTGATGGATGGATTGTTGGATGGATTGTTGGATGGATTGATGGATGGATTGATGGATGGATTGATGGATGGATTGTTGGATGGATTGTTGGATGGATTGTTGGATGGATTGATGGATGGATTAATGGATGGATTGTTGGATGGATTGATGGATTGATTGTTGGATGGATTGATGGATGGATTGTTGGATGGATTGTTGGATGAATTGATGGATGGATTGTTGGATGGATTGTTTGAATGAATTGATGGATGGATTGTTGGATGGATTGATGGATGTATTGATGGAGGGATTGTTGGATGGATTGTTGGACGGATTGTTGGATGGATTGATGGATGGATTGATGGAGGGATTGTTGGATGAATTGATGGATGGATTGTTGGATGGATTGATGGATGGATTGATGGAGGGATTGTTGGATGGATTGATGGATGGATTGATGGAGGGATTGTTGGATGAATTGATGGATGGATTGTTGGATGGATTGTTGGATGGATTGATGGATGGATTGATGGAGGGATTGTTGGATGGATTGTTGGATGAATTGTTGGATGAATTGTTGGATGAATTGTTGGATGGATTGTTGGATGAATTGTTGGATGGATTGATGGAGGGATTGTTGGATGAATTGATGGATGGATTGTTGGATGGATTGTTGGATGGATTGATGGATGGATTGATGGAGGGATTGTTGGATGAATTGATGGATGGATTGTTGGATGGATTGTTGGATGGATTGATGGATGGATTGATGGAGGGATTGTTGGATGAATTGATGGATGGATTGTTGGATGGATTGTTAGATGGATTGATGGATGGATTGAAGGATGGATTGTTGAATGGATTGTTGGATGGATTGATGGATGGATTGATGGATGGATTGTTGGATGGATTGATGGATGGATTGATGGATGGATTGTTGGATGGATTGTTGGAAGGATTGTTGGATGAATTGTTGGATGGATTGTTGGATGGATTGTTGGATGAATTGTTGGATGGATTGATGGATTAATTGATGGATGGATTGTTGGATGGATTGTTGGATGGATTGTTGGATGAATTGTTGGATGAATTGATGGATGAATTGATGGATGGATTGTTGGATGGATTGTTGGATGGATTGTTGGATGAATTGTTGGATGAATTGATGGATGGATTGATGGATTAATGGATGGATGGATTGTTGGATGGATTGTTGGATGGATTGTTGGATGGATTGTTGGATGAATTGTTGGATGGATTGTTGGATGGATTGATGGATGGATTGTTGGATGGATTGTTGGATGAATTGTTGGATGGATTGATGGATTAATGGATGGATGGATTGTTGGATGGATTGTTGGATTGATTGTTGGATGGATTGTTGGATGAATTGTTGGATGGATTGTTGGATGGATTGATGGATGGATTGTTGGATGGATTGTTGGATGAATTGTTGGATGAATTGATGGATGAATTGTTGGATGAATTGATGGATGGATTGTTGAATGGATTGTTGGATGAATTGATGGATGAATTGATGGAGGGATTGTTGGATGGATTGTTGGATGGATTGATGGATGGATTGATGGATGGATTGTTGGATGGATTGTTGGATGAATTGATGGATGGATTGTTGGATGGATTGATGGATGGATTGATGAATGGATTGTTGGATGGATTGATGGATGAAATGTTGGATGGATTGATGGAGGGATTGTTGGATGGATTGTTGGATGGATTAAGAATGGATTGATGGATGGATTGTTGGATGGATTGATGGAGGGATTGTTGGATGGATTGTTGGATTGATTAATGGATGGATTGATGGATGGATTGATGGATGGATTGATGGATGAATTGTTGGATGGATTGATGGATGGATTGTTGGATGGATTGTTGGATGGATTGATGGATGGATTGATGGAGGGATTGTTGGATGGATTGATGGATGGATTGATGGATGGATTGATGGAGGGATTGTTGGATGGATTGTTGGATGGATTGTTGGATGGATTGATGGATGGATTGTTGGATGGATTGTTGGATGGATTGAAGGATGGATTGTTGGATGGATTGATGGATGGATTGTTGGATGGATTGTTGAATGAATTGATGGATGGATTGTTGGATGGATTGATGGATGGATTGATGGATGGATTGATGGAGGGATTGTTGGATGGATTGTTGGATGGATTGTTGGATGGATTGATGGATGGATTGATGGAGGGATTGTTGGATGGATTGTTGGATGGATTGTTGGATGGATTGATGGATGGATTGATGGATGGATTGTTGGATGGATTGTTGGATGGATTGATGGATGGATTGATGGATGGATTGATGGAGGGATTGTTGGATGGATTGTTGGATGGATTGTTGGATGGATTGATGGATGGATTGATGGATGGATTGTTGGATGGATTGTTGGATGGATTGATGGATGGATTGTTGGATGGATTGATGGATGGATTGATGGAGGGATTGTTGGATGGATTGTTGGATGGATTGTTGGATGGATTGATGGATGGATTGATGGAGGGATTGTTGGATGGATTGTTGGATGGATTGATGGATGGATTGATGGATGGATTGATGGAGGGATTGTTGGATGGATTGTTGGATGGATTGTTGGATGGATTGATGGATGGATTGATGGATGGATTGTTGGATGGATTGTTGGATGGATTGATGGATGGATTGATGGAGGGATTGTTGGATGGATTGTTGGATGGATTGTTGGATGGATTGATGGATGGATTGATGGATGGATTGATGGAGAAATTGTTGGATGGATTGTTGGATGATTGATGGAGGAATTGTTGGATGAATTGATGGATGGATTGTTGGATGGATTGATGGAGGGATTGTTGGATGGATTGATGGAAGAATTGATGGATGGATTGTTGGATGAATTGTTGGATGGATTGATGGATGGAATGATGGATGGATTGATGGACGGATTGTTGGATGGATTGATGGATGGATTGATGGATGGATTGTTGGATGGATTGATGGATGGATTGATGGAGGGATTGTTGGATGGATTGTTGGATGGATTGTTGGATTGATTGATGGATGGATTGTTGGATGGATTGTTGGATGAATTGATGGATGGATTGTTGGATGGATTGATGGATGGATTGATGGAGGGATTGTTGGATGGATTGATGGATGGATTGATGGATGGATTGATGGATGGATTGTTGGATGGATTGTTGGATGAATTGATGGATGGATTGTTGGATGGATTGATGGATGGATTGATGAATGGAGTGTTGGATGGATTGATGGATGAATTGTTGGATGGATTGATGGAGGGATTGTTGGATGGATTGTTGGATGGATTGATGGATGGATTGATGGATGGATTGATGGAGGGATTGTTGGATGGATTGTTGGATGAATTGATGGATGGATTGTTGGATGGATTGATGGATGGATTGATGAATGGAGTGTTGGATGGATTGATGGATGAATTGTTGGATGGATTGATGGAGGGATTGTTGGATGGATTGATGGAGGGATTGTTGGATGGATTGTTGGATGGATTGATGGAGGGATTGTTGGATGGATTGTTGGATGGATTGATGGATGGATTGATGGATGGATTGTTGGATTGATTGAAGGATGAATTGTTGGATGGATTGATGGATGGAATGTTGGATGGATTGTTGGATGGATTGATGGATGGATTGATGGAGGGATTGTTGGATGGATTGATGGATGGATTGATGGAGTGATTGTTGGATGGATTGTTGGATGGTTTGATGGATGGATTGATGGATGGATTGTTGGATGGATTGATGAATGGATTGTTGGATGGATTGTTGGATGGATTGATGGATGGATTGTTGGATGGATTGATGGAGGGATTGTTGGATGGATTGATGGATGGATTGATGGAGGGATTGATGGATGGATTGTTGGATGGATTGTTGGATGGATTGTTGGATGGATTGATGGAGGGATTGTTGGATGAATTGATGGATGGATTGTTGGATGGATTGTTGGATGGATTGTTGGATGGATTGTTGGATGGATTGTTGGATGGATTGATGGATGGATTGATGGAGGGATTGTTGGATGAATTGATGGATGGATTGTTGGATGGATTGATGGATGGATTGATGGAGGGATTGTTGGATCGATTGTTGGATGGATTGTTGGATGGATTGATGGAGGGATTGTTGGATGAATTGATGGATGGATTGTTGGATGGATTGACGGATGGATTGATGGAGGGATTGTTGGATGGATTGATGGATGGATTGATGGATGGATTGTTGGATGGATTGATGGAGGGATTGTTGGATGGATTGTTGGATGGATTGATGGAGGGATTGTTGGATGGGTTGTTGGATGGATTGAAGGATGGATTGTTGGATGGATTGATGGATGAATTGTTGGATGGATTGATGGATGGATTGTTGGATGGATTGTTGGATGGATTGATGGATGGATTGATGGATGGATTGATGGATGGATTGTTGGATGGATTGTTGGATGGATTGTTGGATGGACTGATGGATGGTTTGATGGATGGATTGTTGGATGGATTGATGGATGGATTGTTGGATGGATTGTTGGATGAATTGATGGATGGATTGTTGGATGGATTGTTTGAATGAATTGATGGATGGATTGTTGGATGGATTGTTGGATGGATTGATGGATGGATTGATGGAGGGATTGTTGGATGGATTGTTGGATGGATTGTTGAATGCATTGATGGATGGATTGATGGAGGGATTGTTGGATGAATTGATGGATGGATTGTTGGATGGATTGTTGGATGGATTGTTGTACAGATTGATGGATGGATTGTTGGATGGATTGTTGGATGGATTGATGGATGGATTGATTGATCGATTGTTGGATGGATTGTTGGATGGATTGTTGGATGGATTGATGGATGGATTGATGGAGGGATTGTTGGATGGATTGTTGGATGGATTGTTGGATGGATTGTTGGATGGATTGATGGATGGATTGTTGGATGGATTGTTGGATGGATTGTTGGATGGATTGATGGATGGATTGTTGGATGGATTGATGGATGGATTGTTGGATGGATTGTTGGATGAATTGATGGATGGATTGTTGGATGGATTGATGGATGGATTGTTGGATTGATTGTTGGATGGATTGTTGGATGGATTGATGGATGGATTGTTGGATGGATTGATGGATGGATTGTTGGATGGATTGTTGGATGGATTGTTGGATGAATTGATGGATGGATTGTTGGATGGATTGTTGGATGGATTGATGGATGGATTGTTGGATGGATTGATGGATGGATTGTTGGATGGATTGATGGATGGATTGTTGGATGGATTGTTGGATGAATTGATGGATGGATTGTTGGATGGATTGTTTGAATGAATTGATGGATGGATTGTTGGATGGATTGATGGATGGATTGATGGAGGGATTGTTGGATGGATTGTTGGATGGATTGTTGGATGGATTGATGGATGGATTGATGGAGGGATTGTTGGATGAATTGATGGATGGATTGTTGGATGGATTGATGGATGGATTGATGGAGGGATTGTTGGATGGATTGATGGATGGATTGATGGAGGGATTGTTGGATGAATTGATGGATGGATTGTTGGATGGATTGTTGGATGGATTGATGGATGGATTGATGGAGGGATTGTTGGATGGATTGTTGGATGGATTGATGGATGGATTGATGGATGGATTGTTGGATTGATTGAAGGATGAATTGTTGGATGGATTGATGGATGGAATGTTGGATGGATTGTTGGATGGATTGATGGATGGATTGATGGAGGGATTGTTGGATGGATTGATGGATGGATTGATGGAGTGATTGTTGGATGGATTGTTGGATGGTTTGATGGATGGATTGATGGATGGATTGTTGGATGGATTGATGAATGGATTGTTGGATGGATTGTTGGATGGATTGATGGATGGATTGTTGGATGGATTGATGGAGGGATTGTTGGATGGATTGATGGATGGATTGATGGAGGGATTGATGGATGGATTGTTGGATGGATTGTTGGATGGATTGTTGGATGGATTGATGGAGGGATTGTTGGATGAATTGATGGATGGATTGTTGGATGGATTGTTGGATGGATTGTTGGATGGATTGTTGGATGGATTGTTGGATGGATTGATGGATGGATTGATGGAGGGATTGTTGGATGAATTGATGGATGGATTGTTGGATGGATTGATGGATGGATTGATGGAGGGATTGTTGGATCGATTGTTGGATGGATTGTTGGATGGATTGATGGAGGGATTGTTGGATGAATTGATGGATGGATTGTTGGATGGATTGACGGATGGATTGATGGAGGGATTGTTGGATGGATTGATGGATGGATTGATGGATGGATTGTTGGATGGATTGATGGAGGGATTGTTGGATGGATTGTTGGATGGATTGATGGAGGGATTGTTGGATGGGTTGTTGGATGGATTGAAGGATGGATTGTTGGATGGATTGATGGATGAATTGTTGGATGGATTGATGGATGGATTGTTGGATGGATTGTTGGATGGATTGATGGATGGATTGATGGATGGATTGATGGATGGATTGTTGGATGGATTGTTGGATGGATTGTTGGATGGACTGATGGATGGTTTGATGGATGGATTGTTGGATGGATTGATGGATGGATTGTTGGATGGATTGTTGGATGAATTGATGGATGGATTGTTGGATGGATTGTTTGAATGAATTGATGGATGGATTGTTGGATGGATTGTTGGATGGATTGATGGATGGATTGATGGAGGGATTGTTGGATGGATTGTTGGATGGATTGTTGAATGCATTGATGGATGGATTGATGGAGGGATTGTTGGATGAATTGATGGAT
This sequence comes from Heptranchias perlo, assembly GCF_035084215.1. Lineage (NCBI taxonomy): Eukaryota > Metazoa > Chordata > Chondrichthyes > Hexanchiformes > Hexanchidae > Heptranchias > Heptranchias perlo. The sequence continues at coordinate 73,091,155 of NC_090338.1, read as the reverse complement.
GGATTGTTGGATGGATTGTTGGATGGATTGTTGTACAGATTGATGGATGGATTGTTGGATGGATTGTTGGATGGATTGATGGATGGATTGATTGATCGATTGTTGGATGGATTGTTGGATGGATTGTTGGATGGATTGATGGATGGATTGATGGAGGGATTGTTGGATGGATTGTTGGATGGATTGTTGGATGGATTGTTGGATGGATTGATGGATGGATTGTTGGATGGATTGTTGGATGGATTGTTGGATGGATTGATGGATGGATTGTTGGATGGATTGATGGATGGATTGTTGGATGGATTGTTGGATGAATTGATGGATGGATTGTTGGATGGATTGATGGATGGATTGTTGGATTGATTGTTGGATGGATTGTTGGATGGATTGATGGATGGATTGTTGGATGGATTGATGGATGGATTGTTGGATGGATTGTTGGATGGATTGTTGGATGAATTGATGGATGGATTGTTGGATGGATTGTTGGATGGATTGATGGATGGATTGTTGGATGGATTGATGGATGGATTGTTGGATGGATTGATGGATGGATTGTTGGATGGATTGTTGGATGAATTGATGGATGGATTGTTGGATGGATTGTTTGAATGAATTGATGGATGGATTGTTGGATGGATTGATGGATGGATTGATGGAGGGATTGTTGGATGGATTGTTGGATGGATTGTTGGATGGATTGATGGATGGATTGATGGAGGGATTGTTGGATGAATTGATGGATGGATTGTTGGATGGATTGATGGATGGATTGATGGAGGGATTGTTGGATGGATTGATGGATGGATTGATGGAGGGATTGTTGGATGAATTGATGGATGGATTGTTGGATGGATTGTTGGATGGATTGATGGATGGATTGATGGAGGGATTGTTGGATGGATTGTTGGATGGATTGTTGGATGCATTGATGGATGGATTGATGGAGGGATTGTTGGATGAATTGATGGATGGATTGTTGGATGGATTGTTGGATGGATTGATGTATAGATTGATGGATGGATTGTTGGATGGATTGTTGGATGGATTGATGGATGGATTGATGGATGGATTGTTGAATGGATTGATGGATGGATTGTTGGATGGATTGATGGAGGGATTGAAGAATGGATTGATGGATGGATTGTTGGATGGATTGAAGGATGAATTGTTGGATGGATTGATGGATGGATTGTTGGATGAATTGTTGGATGGATTGTTGGATGGATTGATGGATGGATTGATGGATGGATTGTTGGATGGATTAATGGATGGATTGTTGGATGGATTGATGGATGGATTGTTGGATGGATTGTTGGATGAATTGATGGATGGATTGTTGGATGGATTGTTTGAATGAATTGATGGATGGATTGTTGGATGGATTGATGGATGGATTGATGGAGGGATTGTTGGATGGATTGCTGGATGGATTGTTGGATGGATTGATGGATGGATTGATTGAGGGATTGTTGGATGTATTGATAGATGGATTGTTGGATGGATTGATGGATGGATTGATGGAGGGATTGTTGGATGAATTGATGGATGGATTATTGGATGGATTGTTGGATGGATTGATGGATGAATTGATGGAGGGATAGTTGGATGGATTGTTGGATGGATTGTTGGATGGATTGATGTATGGATTGATGGATGGATTGTTGGATGGATTGTTGGATGGATTGATGGATGGATTGATGGATGGATTGTTGGATGGATTGATGGATGGATTGATGGATGGATTGTTGGATGGATTGATGGATGGATTGTTGGATGGATTGATGGAGGGATTGATGGATGGATTGATGGATGGATTGTTGGATGGATTGAAGGATGAATTGTTGGATGGATTGATGGATGGAATGTTGGATGGATTGTTGGATGGATTGATGGATGGATTGTTGGATGGATTGTTGGATGGATTGATGGATGGATTGATGCAGGGATTGTTGGATGAATTGATGGATGGATTGTTGGATGGATTGATGGATGGATTGATGGAGGGATTGTTGGATCGATTGTTGGATGGATTGTTGGATGGATTGATGGATGGATTGTTGGATGGATTGATGGAGGGATTGTTGGATGAATTGATGGATGGATTGTTGGATGGATTGATGGATGGATTGATGGAGGGATTGTTGGCTGGATTGATGGATGGATTGATGGAGGGATTGTTGGATGAATTGATGGATGGATTGTTGGATGGATTGTTGGATGGATTGATGGATGGATTGATGGAGGGATTGTTGGATGGATTGTTGGATGGATTGTTGGATGCATTGATGGATGGATTGATGGAGGGATTGTTGGATGAATTGATGGATGGATTGTTGGATGGATTGTTGGATGGATTGATGTATGTATTGATCGATGGATTGTTGGATGGATTGTTGGATGGATTGATGGATGGATTGATGGATGGATTGTTGGATGGATTGATGGATGGATTGATGGATGGATTGTTGGATGGATGGATGGATGGATTGTTGGATGGATTGATGGAGGGATTGATGGATGGATTGATGGATGGATTGTTTGATGGATTGATGGAGGGATTGATGGATGGATTGTTGGATGGATTGATGGAGGGATTGTTGGATGGATTGTTGGATGGATTGATGGAGGGATTGTTGGATGGATTGTTGGATGCATTGATGGATGGATTGTTGGATGGATTGTTGGATGGATTGAAGGATGAATTGTTGGATGGATTGATGGATGGATTCTTGGATGGATTCTTGGATGGATTGATGGATGGATTGATGGAGGGATTGTTGGTTGGATTGTTGGTTGGATTGATGGATGGATTGATGGATGGATTGATGGAGGGATTGTTGGATGGTTTGTTGGATGGATTGATGGATGGATTGATGGATGGATTGTTGGATGGATTGATGGATGGATTGTTGGATGGATTGTTGGATGGACTGATGGATGGATTGTTGGATGGATTGATGGATGAATTGATGGATGGATTGTTGGATGGATTGATGGATGGATTGTTGGATGGATTGTTGGATGGATTGTTGGATGGATTGTTGGATGGATTGATAGATGGATTGATGGAGGGATTGTTGGATGAATTGATGGATGGATTGTTGGATGGATTGATGGATGGATTGTTGGATGGATTGTTGGATGAATTGATGGATGGATTGTTGGATGGATTGATGGATGGATTGATGGAGGGATTGTTGGATGGATTGTTGGATGGATTGTTGGATGGATTGATGGATGGATTGATGGAGGGATTGTTGGATCAATTGATGGATGGATTGTTGGATGGATTGATGGATGGATTGATGGAGGGATTGTTGGATGGATTGATGGATGGATTGATGGAGGGATTGTTGGATGAATTGATGGATGGATTGTTGGATGGATTGTTGGATGGATTGATGTATGGATTGATGGATGGATTGTTGGATGGATTGTTGGATGGATTGATGGATGGATTGATGGATGGATTGTTGGATGGATTGATGGAGGGATTGATGGATGGATTGTTGGATGGATTGATGGAGGGATTGTTGGATGGATTGTTGGATGGATTGATGGAGGGATTGTTGGATGGATTGTTGGATGGATTGATGGATGGATTGTTGGATGGATTGTTGGATGGATTGAAGGATGAATTGTTGGATGGATTGATGGATGGATTGTTGGATGGATTGTTGGATGGATTGATGCATGGATTGATGGAGGATTGTTGGATGGATTGATGGATGGATTGATGGATGGATTGATGGAGGGATTGTTGGATGGATTGTTGGATGGATTGATGGATGGATTAATGGATGGATTGTTGGATGGATTGATGGATGGATTGTTGGATGGATTGTTGGATGGATTGATGGATGGATTGTTGGATGGATTGATGGATGGATTGTTGAATGGATTGATGGATGGATTGTTGGATGGATTGATGGAGGGATTGAAGAATGGATTGATGGATGGATTGTTGGATGGATTGAAGGATGAATTGTTGGATGGATTGATGGATGGATTGTTGGATGAATTGTTGGATGGATTGTTGGATGGATTGATGGATGGATTGATGGATGGATTGTTGGATGGATTAATGGATGGATTGTTGGATGGATTGATGGATGGATTGTTGGATGGATTGTTGGATGAATTGATGGATGGATTGTTGGATGGATTGTTTGAATGAATTGATGGATGGATTGTTGGATGGATTGATGGATGGATTGATGGAGGGATTGTTGGATGGATTGCTGGATGGATTGTTGGATGGATTGATGGATGGATTGATTGAGGGATTGTTGGATGTATTGATAGATGGATTGTTGGATGGATTGATGGATGGATTGATGGAGGGATTGTTGGATGAATTGATGGATGGATTGTTGGATGGATTGTTGGATGGATTGATGGATGAATTGATGGAGGGATAGTTGGATGGATTGTTGGATGGATTGTTGGATGGATTGATGTATGGATTGATGGATGGATTGTTGGATGGATTGTTGGATGGATTGATGGATGGATTGATGGATGGATTGTTGGATGGATTGATGGATGGATTGATGATGGATGGATTGTTGGATGGATTGATGGATGGATTGTTGGATGGATTGATGGAGGGATTGATGGATGGATTGATGGATGGATTGTTGGATGGATTGAAGGATGAATTGTTGGATGGATTGATGGATGGAATGTTGGATGGATTGTTGGATGGATTGATGGATGGATTGTTGGATGGATTGTTGGATGGATTGATGGATGGATTGATGCAGGGATTGTTGGATGAATTGATGGATGGATTGTTGGATGGATGATGGATGGATTGATGGAGGGATTGTTGGATCGATTGTTGGATGGATTGTTGGATGGATTGATGGATGGATTGTTGGATGGATTGATGGAGGGATTGTTGGATGAATTGATGGATGGATTGTTGGATGGATTGATGGATGGATTGATGGAGGGATTGTTGGCTGGATTGATGGATGGATTGATGGAGGGATTGTTGGATGAATTGATGGATGGATTGTTGGATGGATTGTTGGATGGATTGATGGATGGATTGATGGAGGGATTGTTGGATGGATTGTTGGATGGATTGTTGGATGCATTGATGGATGGATTGATGGAGGGATTGTTGGATGAATTGATGGATGGATTGTTGGATGGATTGTTGGATGGATTGATGTATGTATTGATCGATGGATTGTTGGATGGATTGTTGGATGGATTGATGGATGGATTGATGGATGGATTGTTGGATGGATTGATGGATGGATTGATGGATGGATTGTTGGATGGATGGATGGATGGATTGTTGGATGGATTGATGGAGGGATTGATGGATGGATTGATGGATGGATTGTTTGATGGATTGATGGAGGGATTGATGGATGGATTGTTGGATGGATTGATGGAGGGATTGTTGGATGGATTGTTGGATGGATTGATGGAGGATTGTTGGATGGATTGTTGGATGGATTGATGGATGGATTGTTGGATGGATTGTTGGATGGATTGAAGGATGAATTGTTGGATGGATTGATGGATGGATTCTTGGATGGATTCTTGGATGGATTGATGGATGGATTGATGGAGGGATTGTTGGTTGGATTGTTGGTTGGATTGATGGATGGATTGATGGATGGATTGATGGAGGGATTGTTGGATGGTTTGTTGGATGGATTGATGGATGGATTGATGGATGGATTGTTGGATGGATTGATGGATGGATTGTTGGATGGATTGTTGGATGGACTGATGGATGGATTGTTGGATGGATTGATGGATGAATTGATGGATGGATTGTTGGATGGATTGATGGATGGATTGTTGGATGGATTGTTGGATGGATTA